>NW_027271330.1:0-12500 GCF_040938485.1 Diadema antillarum
GACTACGTATGGACAAAACTGCTGCAATGGACGCGAGAAGCCCATATTCATGGTAGAATTACTCACGATTGCACTCTAAGTCGTTGTAAAACTCCCTCCCCATCTCATCTTCGTCATCATGTTGAGATAGATCAGTAAGCAATTGTGGAATAAAGGAAGCATATCCAGCCAAATCTTGATTAGTACTTCTTCTACCACCTTGCTTCACTGAAAGTTTTCGATCATCGTCGCAAGCGATTGTCGCAGAATTTTGAACATGTTCAAAGTTCTGCGATGGGGCTGCGATCCCTGCGATATCCCCAAATCGCCGGTTGTCGTATCGCAGACATCCTCACACTGTGCGATTTCTCGTCGTGCGACATCGCAAAGGGTAAATCGCAGTAAAAATCGCAAAGTGTGAGTCCGCCCTAATACAGCACAGTAGCGCTGAGCATGTAGAGCTGCAGATCAATCGTCGCCTTGCGTCTGCATGCACAAAAAAAAAAAAATGCAACTTGTTTTCATCAAACCTAAATTTAAACTCCTGTTATGAAAGTGATATTTTGAAAAATTGTGTGAAAAACGATTTCAACTAATTGATATATGGAATTTGATTGTATAAACTCAGAATTTTAGAAGAAACGATATTCTAGTTAATTCGTGATTGACCAATCACAGACGTTTTTACTTCTTATTTCAGGTCATCTCGTATATATCTCAACCAATCACGGTGCAGTTTAATAAAAACTTTGGGGAATCCCCCTCTTGCCGTCCAATATTTTAAATATTGGTCGCCTCGGCAAAAAAATATTGGTCGAGTTCAACAAACTTTTTAAGTGGGTTAGAGGTTATGAGGTGCGTCGACAAAATAACACTTGTATTTGGGCTCTAAAAATCCTCTGTATGGATAATAATCTACAATATATTTTATTTGCAGATGATACAAGTATATTTCTGTCTCATGATAATATTGATTCTCTGCAAGAGGTTTTTAATAAGGAATTGCAATATGTTACAAATTGACTGCGAGTGAACAAATTATTAATCAATATATCAAAAACTAACATTATGATATTTACAAAGAAAAAATGTAACACTGACAATGTATTTATTAGCATGTGTGGTTGTCAAATTATGCAGACGTCTTCAGTGAAATTCCTTGGAGTTCATGTAGATAATAAATTGAATTGGTCGAATCATATTAATTTTGTTTGTAATAAATTATCAAAAAATATTGGTGTAATGTATAAACTTAGTTTTCTCCCAAAGTCTGTTTTAAAGTCAATCTATAATGCTATAATTTTACCTCATTTGTATTATGGAGTAACTGTTTGGGGCAATGCTCACGAATGTTACATTCAAAGACTTTTAGTGCTTCAAAAACGTGCAATACGAATCATTTCCCATGCAACTTTTCTTGCCCATACCCAGCCACTTTTTTTATCCCTGAAGATATTGCAGTTGAATGATATGTACAAATATCAAGCTGGCATTTTTATGTATTTGTGTAAAAATCGTTTATTAACAAAGACTCTCTTAGATTTGTTCACTTTCGATAATCAAATTCATAATTATAGCACGCGATCCGCGAATGATTTTCACCTACCTCTATCCCGTACTTCTTTTTATCAACGATCTATCATTTACATTGGTCCTACCCTGTGGAATTCTCTCCGCTGTGCAATTCGTAATGCTAACTCTTTGAATACATTTAAATCTGGTTGCAAAAAAACGCTCTTTTATAATTATAGCCAAACTCATTGAGGTCAAGAGTTTGATCTTTTATTCTTTATGATTCGAGACATCCCGTTTTTTGTTGTCATTGTGTGTTTTGTTTTGTCTTGTCTTGTCTTGTCCTGTTCCTACATTTAACTTCAATTGAACACACTATAAATACATGTAATTGAAATTGAATGAATGATTTTAGGTCAGCTAAAAATAAGGGACATTTCCTTTCTGGCTGCTACCTTCCATAGCATATCTGTTAAACCTATGTATGTATGTGTTATTCTCAATCTATTTCTGTTGTACTTTTTTTTCCCTTTTCACTGTATTATTGATATGTTTGTAATCGTATCTGAATATTGATATATGTATTGTTTTTTTAATATGTTCCATGCTTTGGTGAAATAAAGAAACTTGAAACTTGAAATTATACCAAGTGCTTTAACCATGTATAAAGTAGTCTACTTTTGAAACGAAATATTCACTCGTATAGTATTGATATTGGTATCGAGAAATGTTTCCAGAATCATCGAGGTATCAGCTCAAAATACAAAAATGGATACATTAAGGATAAGAAAAACACTTTTGTGAAAATCACAGCGAGCAAAGAAGGTTGATGATTATTTAAAGGAAACATCGGTTAAGTCGCGCCATAACGCATGCGTATGCGCAGCTGCCTTTACTATTCTCTCCAATGTAGGCCTACTTATTGATTGCTATCCGGCTGGCTATGCGTTATCAAAAGTATTAAATGTATTCCGGCATTTAAGCTCCCAGAAACGACATATGTCACTTATTGTATACCTGTCTTTCTGCTTTTTTTTTTCTCACGCATTCCGTGTTTCCTGATGTAATAATAAAGATCTTTCAATTTAGCATCTTATCTATAATTCAACCTTGTTTATTTCGGTACCAAGAGGAATGCTCAAAAGCCTGTTCATTGCCTAATCTACTGCTGTTTCTTAAATTAGCAAGACATCTAAAAAGATTCGAGTTTCTGTGCTTCCCTGTAAATAACAAATTCACGTTTTTGTTCATTCATTAGCTACTGTGCTCATGTACACAATCCAATGGCTTAATTCTCTTTTCTCAGTTGGTTATAGGCACTTCACTTGTTTTCAAAGCGACATAATCAGTGACGGATCCGGGGGGGGGGGGGGGGGGGGGGGGCAACCGATCCGGGCGCGCGCCCCCTCTTTATTTTTTTTGGTTAAAACAACAGAAATAAAGAGAAAAATAATGGGGGTGGGGTGCGTGCGCCCCACTTTAATTTTGCAAAGGCGCCTTTCCTTTATGAAATTCCAGGATCCGCCCCTGATAATGCAAAAGCTTGCCCGACGTCACAATCTATTGAAGGAATGAATGTTTAAAGTATTTAAAAATGAACTTGCGCAAGCTGATCAGAAATAGACCATCAATAGAATATAGCACGTCAAAGTAATTTCATTGTGTTCAGTGCCAATATTCTCTACAGATACTAATTAAGCATGTTTTTTTATATGAATTTGTATAAGTTAAAAATTGAAACTGAAAAATTAATTTTCAGAAAAAAAGTTTGCATGTTTTACGGACTTGAATAACATTTTTAGTTTATTCTTTTTTATTTGGATGGTATAAATTAATTTGTATTCTTACTCATCATATAAGTTCGCTACAGATAAATTTAACATGACTTCTAATCGATGGAATTACTGAAAACGGTATTAGAAGCAGCATGTTCATTTAGCCAAATTTAATTATAAAAACAGCCGAAAGTCGATGGACCATATCTGAACGAATTTAAAAGAGAAATGATGTTGAAATGCCATAACTTTGAATAAATGGTCATTAATGAACGAATCAATCAAAAATGGGAAACAAGGGACTACCTACACTGAGAAAAAAAAAAGATTGGTGTTAGATTAAGTGAATTTTAACAAATCCGTGTCAATACAGGACCACACCGACAGGCGTAAAAAGTAAACATGTTGTGACGGTGTTGGAAAGTGTTCACCAGGCACTTCGTGGTAATGATTTGACACTGTAGCTGGTGATATTTTTGACACTCCGCTGGTGTTAATTCAACAATAACACTACCATAATATCATGGTGTTGATTTGCCATTCTGGTGTTAAATTCAATGGTATTACATGCGCCCAGAGAGTGTGAATAGGAGACCACGTATACACCCTATACTGTTACTGTGGTGTAAATGCGTTCACAATTTGTATTAAAAAATCAAGTACTTTATCAGAAAGTTTTTGTTGGTCTTGTTGAAGTTCAAAATCAACAAGAAGAACAGGAAGTAATTACACAATAGGTCTACAGTATTATATTGAAGTGACACCTGTGAAAATGTAACACCTCATATGAGCATCGAAAATTTAAGACCAGCTCGGTGTTTCACATCTAAAACCAGACTTTTGCAATGTATCATTACTGGCTTCTATATAGAGTTAGATAACCTACATGTTGTTATCATCATATCCACCATCAAGCTATATGCGTATAGAGAATCGCACTTTTTGTTCCGCTTGTTTTCACTGCCTGGCAATTTACCGGTTTTTGTTGACGTTTGTCATTCTATATACAGGTTCGGCGTGACTAAAACATACACGCTGTATACTTGATACTTCCTTTATGTTACTATACATATCAGACATGCACAGTGACTGTGTGCGCAGATACATGCTTTGAATTTCACAGTCATATCAATCGTGCACACATAATTATGCATCCATGTCGTGTATAATGATATCGATTATGTATAACATATCAAGAGATAGAAAAAAAAACCCTTGCGCAGCCCTAATGACCCTTCAAAGAATCCATTAATAATGTAATTCAACGTTATAGTGATGTGTGTATCAAAGTTTTGACTCCCCCTCGTCAATACTGTCAACAGGACGCTACAAATCTCGCAAATTAAAATTCTAGCAAACAACGATTTCGTCTTTTTTTTTCGAACTTGAAGGTAGGTGTATGACATCAGTGTTTGTGCTTACAGAATCATCTCGACTCCTTAAGGTGGAATCTTGGAAAACCTGCATCCGATTCCATAGGGTATTAATTCGACAAAGTTAATATCTTCGAGCAATATTAATATATCATGTGCCTGTCCTTTATTTTAAGGCAGACGTAAACGTTAGAATTCAATTTCTAATTTTTAATTACACACGTTCTGTCAGTGAGAGTTAAAACGAAATGATATTATCGCTACCTCGTTAGGAAACCCCCCCCACCCCCCCCCCCCCCCCCGTAATTACACACAGTCGATCAAAATATTGTGTATCACATTCTCTAAGACAATAGACAGAATTAGACAATTGGATTACACTTCACAAATCATAGTTTTCTTTCCTTCTAGAGCAATGTCAAGCTAAGCATTTTTCTCTCTTATCATGTTTCTTGCTATTTCAGAAAACATTATTGTCTGGAATAACCCCTATTATGTCTTTGCTCTATATTCATGATATTAAACAATATGACATTATATCTTCACCTTTTCTTCGCTAACGACTTTCAATAATATTCACAGACGTTATTGTCCTTAGACTTCTGCGACCACTACACTTTACCACATCACAATTAACTCTTTATGTGCCACGTTCGCACGTCCGACTCAGTCGACGGCGTGCCAACTTCGCATATTCTGCTCAACAAACAAAGCCGCCAAGACCGATCGATAAATCCCTAATCACTGCTAATCCAGCGGCACAATGAAAGCGTTTCTCGTGCTTTTGTTCCTCTCATAAACGGCTTGCATTCTATGTGGAGATCGACTATCAAGTGATGTTCCCAACTAAATTTGCTCGTACATTCTAAGTTTCTTTCACGGTTTATGTGCAAAAGTCATGCCTTTATACTCATGTAGCAACTGGTTATTCAGAAGAAAAATTGAAAATGGGTTCGTCATACAATTTATATCGAAACGAAGCTTGGCATTCCTCTTTAACTTTGCCTACATTATGCCCATCCTAACAGAAATTTGTAGAAGTTATACAAATTGGAAAAACAGAATTCTTTCTCAAAGCGTGTCTCCGAATAACGTGGCACACAGGGGGTTTCCACCATGGCACATAAAGAGTTAACAACTCCGCCGCAAATAAGACTATAACACTAGAAGATGTTTCTGCTGTTATAAACTCTATCATTATCTAACATTAATTGTCTCAACTAACACGCACAGAAACGCTTGTACCTAGCACGTCCTGTTAATATATTTCGTCTTGTATGAGTCCCTCAGATTCCTTTACCAAATCCATTTATTGCATACCACTAATGGTATACTACCGATACCACAAGTGAAAGTTCTGTGAGACCTTGAACCTATTAGACTGCATGCATTGTAGGTTGACTTCCGTCTGCAACCTCAGACACGATTTTGCTGAAGAACAAGTCGTTGAGGGCGTTTGTCACTGGGGCTCATCTTACTCGTTGTGGGTACGTGGTCCGTATAGGAGCCAAACAAGTTTAGACGATTCCTGTTCAATTGCTCTTTGAGTTGAACAGCAGAATGAATACCGACAATAATTTTTTACCCCTTGCTGATGATAGGAGCCTGATAAAATTATGATGAAAGGTTGCAATCATTAAAAAAAAAAAAAAGGATGGAGACTTAGAAATCTGCAAATGATTTGGGAAATTTACAAAGAATTCGTCCACAAGACTTCAGAAAAAAAAAATCATCGGCTTCGTTGAAATGAATCCTTGGAAAGAAAGAAAGAGAGAGAGAGAGAGAGAGGGAGAGAGAGAGAGAAGGTACCAAGTGCGCACGCGCATTAACCAAAAGTTGTCTACTTTTGAAACGAAATCTTCAATCGTATAGTATTTGATATTGGTATCGAGAAATGTTTCCAGAATCATCGAGGTATCAGCTAATAATACAAAAGTGGATACATCAGGGATAAGAAAAACACTTTGGTGAAAATCACAGCGAGCAAAAAAGGTTTATGATTATGTAAAGGAACCATCTGTTAACTCTTTATGTGCCATGGTGGAAACCCCTGTGTGCCACGTTATTCTGAGACACGAAGGTAGTCATGCTTTGAGAAAGAATTCTGTTTTTCCAATTTGTATAACTTCTACAAATTTCTGTTAAGATGGGCGTAATAGTAGGCAAAGTTAAAGAGGAATGCCAAGCTTTGTTTCGATATAAATTGTATGCCGACTCTATTTTTTCTATTGTTTTCTTTTAATTTAACCAGTTGCTAAATCACTATAAAGGCATGACTTTTGCACATTAAACCGTGACAGAAACATAGAATGTACGAGTAAATCTAGTTGGGAACATCGCTTGATAGTCGATCACCACAGAATGCAAGCCGTATAATAGGAGGAACAAAAGCACGAGAAACGTTTTCATTGTGCCGCGGGATTAGCAGTAATTAGCGGTTTATCGATCGGTCTTGGCGGCTTTGTTTGTTGAGCAGAATATGAGAAGTTGGCACGCCGTCGACTGAGTCGGAGATGCGAACGTGGCACATATAGTTAAGTCGCGCCATAACGCATGCGTATTCGTAGCTGCCTTTACCATTCTCTCCAATGTACTTATTGATTGGCTATCCAGTTGGCTATACGTTATCAAAAATATTAACTGCATTCCGGCATTTATAGTCTCAGAAACGACATGTGTCACTTATTGTATCCTTTCTTTCCGCTTTTTTCTCACACTTTCAGTGTTTCATAACCTAAATAACAAAGATCTGTCAATTTAGTATTCTATTGCTAATTCAACCTTGTTTATTTAGGTACCAAGAGGAATGCTCAAAAGCCTGTTCATTGCCTAATCTACTGCTGTTTCTTAAATTAGCAACACATCTAAAAAGATTCGAGTTTCTATGCTTCCCTGTAAATAGCAAATTTATGTTTTTGTTCATTCATTAGTTATTGTATAATAGCTCATGTACACAATCCAATGGCTTAATTCTATTTTCCCAGTTGGTTATAGGCACTTCACTTGTTTTCAGAGCGACATAATGAGTGGCGGATCGGGGGGAGGGGCGCACCGGGTGCGCGCCCCTCCCCCTTTTGGTTAAAACAACAGAAATAAAAAGAAAAATAATGGGGTGGGGGTAGGGTGCGTGCGCCCCCTTTAATTTCGCAAAGGCTCCTTCCCTTTATGGAATCCAAGGATCCGCCCTGATAGTGCATAAGCTTGCCCGACGTCACAATCTATTGAAGGAATGAATGTTTAAAGTATTTGAAAAATGAACTTGCGCAAGCAAGCTGATCAGAAATAGACCATCTATAGAATATAGCACATCAAAGTAATTTCATTGTGTTCAGTGCCAATTTTCTCTACAGATACTAATTAAGCATGTTTTTAATGTGAATTTGTATCAGTTAAAAATTAAAACTGACAAATTAATTTTCAGAAAAAAAGTTTGCATGTTTTACGGACTTGAATAACATGTTTAGTTTATTTTTTTTTTCATTTGGATGGTATGAATTAATCTGTATTCTTACTCATCATATAAGTTCGCTACGGATAAATTTAACATGACTTCTAATCGATGGAATTACTGAAAACGGTATTAGAAGCAGCATGTTCATTTAGCCAAATATAATATAAAAACAGCCGAAAGTCGATGGACCATATCTGAACGAATTTAAAAGAGAAATGATGTTGAAATGCCATAACTTTGAATAAATGGTCATTAATGAACGAATCAATCAAAAATGGGAAACAAGGCACTACCTACACTGAAAAAAAAAAGAAAGAAGGAAGACTGGTGTTAGATTTAACAAATCAGTGTCAATACAGGACTACACCGACAGGCGTAAAAAGTAAACATGTTGTGACGGTGTTGGAAAGTGTTCACCAGGCACTTCGTGGTAATAATTTGACACTGTAGCTGGTGATGTTTTTGACACTGCGCTGGTTTTAATTCAACAATGACACTACCATAATATAATGGTGTTGATTTGCTATTCTGGTGTTAATTTCAATGGTATTACACACGCCCAGAAAGTGTGAATAGGAGACCACGTATACACACTCTACTATTACTGTGGTGTAAATGTGTTCACAATTTGTTTTCAAAAATCAAGTACCTTATCAGGAAGTTCTTGTTCGTCTTGTTGAAGTTCAAAATCAACAAGAAGAACACGAACTAATTACACACTATAATATATAGGTCTACATATATGGAAGTGACACCCGTGAAAATGTAACACCTCAAAATTAATGAGCACCGAAAATTTAAGATCAGCTCGGTGGTTCACATTTAACACCAGACTTTTTGCAGTGTATCATTACTGGCATCTATATAGAATCAATAACCTGCATGTTGATATATATTTACCACCAAGCTTTATCCGTAGAGAATCTCACTTTTTGTTGCGCTTGTTTTTACTGCCTGGCAATTTACCGGTTTTTGTTGACGTTTGTCATTCTATCTCAGGTTCCTCGTGAAAATGTACACGCTGTATACTTCCTGTATGTTACTATAGCAGACATGCACAGTGACTGTGTGAGCAGATGCATGCTTTGAATTTCACAGTCATACCATGCACACGATGATAACATAATATATGCATCCATATTGTGTATGATAGATTATATAACATATCAAGAGAGAGAGAAAAAAAAAACTGTGCAGCCTTAATGACCCTTCAAAGAATCCATTAAAATGTAATTCAACGTTATAGTGATGTGTGTATCAAACTTTTGGCTCACTCACCAAAACTGTCAGCAGGACGCTACAAATCTTGTTAATTAAAATTTTAGCAAACAACGATTTCGCCTTTTTTTTTTCGAACTTGAGGGTATAGGTGTATGACATCAGTGTTTGTGCTTACAGAATCATCTCGACTCCTTAAAGTGGAATCTTCGATAATCTGTATCAGATTCAATAGGGTCTTAATTGGACAAAGTTGATATCTTCGAGCAATTAATTTATGTGCCTGTCCTTTATTTTAAGACAGACGTAAATTCTATTTATATTTATATTTCTAATTTTTAAATGCACACATTCTGTCAGTGAGAGTTAAAACGAAACGATATCGTCGCTATCTCGTTAAGACAACACCCCCACCTCCCGTAATTAAACACAGTCGATCAAAATATTGTGTGGGTACCTTCTCTAAGACAATAGACAGAATTAGACAATTTGATTAACCCTCGACTTGACAGATCATAGTTTCTTTTCTTCTAAACCAAGGTCAAACTAAGCATTTTCCTATTTTTCCAAAGACTATAACACTAGAAGATGTTTCTGCTGTTATAAACGCTATCATTATCTAACAATACTTTAATTGTCTCAACTAACACGAACGGAAACGCTTCTACCTAGCACGTCCTGTTAATATATTTCGTCTTGTACGAGTCCCTCAGATTCCTTTACCAAATCCATTTATGGCATACCACTAATGGTATATTACCGATACGACAAATGAAAGTTCTATAAGACCTTAGACCTATTAGACTGCATTCATTGTAAGTTGACTTCCGTCTGCCTCCTAAGACACGATTTGGCTGAAGAACGAGTCGTTGAGGGCGTTTGTCGCTGGAGCTCAATTCTCACTCGTTGTGGGTACGTGGTCCGTAAAGAGTAGCCAAGTAGTTTAGACGATTCCTGTTCATGTAACTCAATTTTGACAGAAGTGTGGGTTAGCACTATATTGCACCGACCCCTTCAATTGCTCTTTGAGTTGAACAGCAAAATGAATATCGACAATCATTTATGACCCCTTGCTGATGACAGGAGCCTGATATCATGAAAGGTTGCAATCATTAAAAAAAAAGATGGAGACTTAGACATGTTATGAGTCTGCAAATAATTTGGGAAATTTACAAAGAATTCTTCCACAAGACTTCAGGAAAAAACAAAATTTACCGGCGTCGTTTAAATGAATCCTTGGAACGAAAGATAGATGAATAGAGAGAGAGAGAGAGAGAAAGAGAGAGAGAGAGAGAGAGAGAGAGAGAGAGAAAGACCTGAATAGAGGAATACAGAGAACCAGAATGTAGTAGCACACATGTTGTTCTGTGTTCATGACGATTACATCATTTTATTTTTCTTTCTTTCATCTGCGTGTGTGTGGGTTTTTTTTTTCTTGTTCACACGATGAATTTTATACGGAAACGTTTTGACGTATTCTATAACATATTATATGCATACTGGTCTCTACGATCAACAGACTCAACACAAGCAGTTCTTGTTCATATCAAAATAAAATCAAAAAGAAAAGAAGGAAAAGAGAAAAAAAATTGTTATCACCGAGTAAAACGCATGCAGACAGATTCGTGTGGAATTCGCATGTAATGATTTTGATAAGGACACCATGTTATCAAGCTGGCAGTGATATCTATTGAGAATGAGACGACATCTTAACGTTCGTTATGTTTATTGAGTTTGAAGTACGAAGGAAAGAATGCTAATTACGAATTATGTGCCAGTGAAAACAAGATGATGCGATCTTTAAGTTATTTTCGTTCGTTGGTTTCGTACTATCCCTTATGTATATATAGGAAAACACTCACTGAAGAACGGATGTAAGATTTGCGAATTCTGTGCCAATGAGCACAAGTTGATGTGACCCTGAACGTATTTTTGTCTTATTATTTTCATAGTCTGTCCTTCATTGCATCCATGTGAACGCAGTGTACTCACACTGCGTTCACATGGTCGACTATGTGAAGATTATTAGCACACACTGTGGTGTGGTTTTTCGCAGGGTATTCGCATAGTAACATTCCTTTTCACACTGCAATTCGATGATTTGACAATGCGTTCCTAATGTCAAAATGGTTGAGTTTAACAGTGTGAAGAGATTATTTTCGCATTGTGTTCACAATGTGGTTCACATTGTGCTTCCCACTGTTGGACACACTGTTCATGTTGCAGTAGGGTTCCTCGCTTGCAATACCAAAGAGAGAACTTTGCCTATACGTGCCAATAAAAACGAGTTGATGCGCATTGAACGTTATTCTCGTTCAGTGGTTTCATACTGATTTTCTTGTTTGTTTGTTGTTGTTTTTTGTTTGTATGTGTGTGTGTGTGTGTGTGTGTGTGTGTGTGTTTTTGGGTTTTTTTTTTTCAATGATAGGAAAAGCTTGCAAGTACCACGGAAAGAGTTACAAATTTGGTGATTTGTGGAAGACCAAAAATTGCTGGGAGTGTTCCTGCACCGGTTTCTATGGACACGGATACCGATGCTGTTAAAGGTATTAAAAGGCGCCCTCATTGTTCCTCATTGACATTCTGATATTCAACATAAATTGTTTGTGAAACTGAACGTCATTTGAGCATGAGCAGTATCACGGTTCAAACCAGAGTAGACAGAAAAAAAAATACCCTCAAAACTAACGAAAATAAAACAGCGAATGGTAATTGATAGTCCCATAGAGAAATATTATTCTTAACGTTTGTTTGTTTGTTTTTATTTCCGTCGTCATATAAAAATACACACATTACAAGTTGCATAATATATACATTGCATATACGATTAACAGAAGAAACGGGGATTGCCTGTTCAATTATTTTCAAAATATGTCTGTTCTTCCACAGGGTCCCAAATTTACAATACAATACAAGAATAATACACTGTATATACAAAACATAAGAAAATAATGAAAATCATATACCGAACTGGTACAGTGAGAGTCAACAATAATCAGAGATAGGTAGAGAAAAGCAGAGAAAGGAAAAGAAAAAGAGGAGGAGAACAAACTTACAAATAAAAGGCAAGACTTATATACCCCCCTCCCCCCAAAAAAGGATAATAACATTTAAAAAGATCTTATAAATTTGATGCGTTACGATTTTCATTGGGCAATTGATTATACATTGATGTTATCGAACAAGATAATA
>NW_027271330.1:17500-67500 GCF_040938485.1 Diadema antillarum
AAAAACATCGTAATTTTGTGTATGTGTTACCGGTTACTTAGATGCATATGGACGGCGACCTGACCGCTATAATCTGGAGTCAGAGTGTACGTGTTCTTTTATTCCTAATTCTTCTCTACACTACACCTCATATACAGTGAGAAATGATGTCTGTGGAATGAATGTGCAAAATACAAGACATTGTAGACACACAAAACTTTTTTTTTTTACAGACATATAGTAACACTTGTTTCATGTCGGTTTTAGTAAGATATATGGTGATCTATTCACACGATTTTACTTAAATGTGTTGTAGAGTTGTACTCCAATCTCCTTCTACAGTTCCCAACTCATGCACAAGTATGTTCGTGATCTCATCACTGTCCCTATACGTACAGAGCTGATACACCACGAAACTTAGCGAACATTATTTCATCTTTCAATCATTGTCAATCGCATTTTCTCATTGAGTGGAACGCTGTCATTACTTCCGATGTGTCCATAAGATATTATTTCATTGGCTTTCTTTAAAAAAGTAAAAGACTTTGTACTGATTCAAAACTACGACTGCATTGGGTCAGAGTTGAAGGTAGATCCCCGTTGAGAATGCGTCAATGTTTCATTAATTATTCACGAATACAGCTCCTGCTGCAGTTTTGCCCGTGGAGCTCATTAGGAACTCGGACAGACAGATCATCATCGCTAAATTCTCCACTTGGGAATTCTACAACAATTGACGTTACAGTGTTAAAACTATGGAAAGAGAAGAGAAAGGGAATTTTACAACAACAACAACAACAACAAAAAACACCTCCTTTCGGAATTTTCAAACGTAAAAACACAGGAGCTCTGCTAAAAGGGTAACAGGCCCTATAAATAGGTAAGGTGAAAACTCATAGTCAAACAGAGTAGCCAAGTTGTCATTAGGAATAAGATTATATTTTCATTAAATTCAATTCATTCAATTGAATTCACTAAGCTTTCATCATTCAATTTGTGACCCTACACCTCAAAACAAACAAAAAGTCGCCAGATATGAATTTTTGGTTAAGACTATATTCTGAAAGAGCAGACTTTAAGCTTTAAAATGATGTATAACTCAAATCGAATGTACTCTCCTAACCTATCTAAATATTGGAAAGAAAGCACAAACTCAGGAAAAGTGTGAACTGAGAAAAGAGGCTCTGAAGTACAGTGTCTATTCAAGCGCTTAATCTTTACCAAACCGTGCTGGCTGTGCGATGAATGGGACAAAAAACAGGAAGTAAACCACCAGAATAACAACAATGAAGGGATTATCAAATTAAACGGAAATTAAGCATGCCTCATTAACACATTCTGTCCATAATTAATGCCAACTTTCGAAGCAGTAGCACTATCCTTTCAAAAGTTATTAGAGTTGAAAGTGAAGAGTGTGGACAAGGATTTTCAGAAATGAAAAAGGGATTTTAAAGACACACCTAATCACACTATTCTACCAAAAATGTTCGAGATAAACTGCTAAAAAACACACTTTCCTGCCCGTTTTATGATACCAAATTTTAGCATAATGTAAAAGAAGACCCGTTCTTTTAGAAAATATGAAAAAGTCAAGTTCGGCTAGGTTGACCCATTTCATTTATTTTCAGTCCTCACGCAAAATCAGTGTGTGCGACTTTTTGTTCGTTTTGAGGTGCACGGTCACATTTGATTCATTGAGCTTTCATCTCTTTTGCCCAATTCAATTCAATTCAAAGTTTATTTCATTTTTTCGACAAAACATAATATAGGCCTATGTTACACTTCTTTTAACAACAGAGAATAAGGTAAATAGAACATTATACAATAAAAAGACTGTACAATAATTCACGACCTTATAGTAATTATACATTGTAGAAAAAAGGAAACAGAAGTGGTCAAAATGAAGTTCATGTATAACCTTCCTTTGTGCGACAAAATGGAGAGACCCAAAAGGGGTTGTCCCTGTCTTTCATGGCCCTCATGTTTGTTGCCGAGATGTTGAGATGCTGAGATGTTGTTGTTGTTATTTTTTTTAACCTCTATCAATCCCCCTGCTTCTTCCACATTGCCCTGGCTACTCTTCTCTTCTAATTCCTGGTTTCGTTCAGTGCTCCTATCATTTTTGTAATCATATCTACAGTTAAACTCGCACAAGTCGATCTTCTCGGGACTGAGCAAAACACATCGACTTAGGCGAGTTTCGACTTGTGCGTAAGTCGAAAAAAATCGACTTACAGTTACACCACGCGTACACATGTATAATGTACATGTATGTTGTCTACTCTGGAGCCGAGAGCTGGAGCGGTGTGCCCGATATTTGCCCTTCAGCAAGACACTTTATCCACATTGAATATTACCGTTATGCATTTCCAAAATTAAGAGCAAACATCTGGCATTTATTCTAGCATCTTATGGAGCCGATTGTTACCGCTGTTCATTTCCAAAACTGAAGGCAAACATCCGGCTTTTTTTTTTTCTTTTTTTTTTTGGTGGCCAGGCGTGCGTTTTTGGTGACCCCGGTCGCATATTAACCATTCGCGAAATCGTGATTCGATTCGCGAAAAGACTCCGCTAAGTATATAAGGCATAGATCGCTACACTCGGCAGGGGCTACGTCGTCCTTTCACCAGGTCTGGGTAACGGAAACCAAAATCTCGCGTGAGTTCTTGCGTTACCTATCGTTAATGTCAACCACTCAATTTGCGCTTGGGATCGTTGCTCATCGTTACTACAAACGTTAATTTTCCCGATCGTTAGTTTGCGTTAATAACGATTCAGGTGAAACCGCTTGCGTTAATGAAACGTTAATGTTTAACGCAAAGTTTCTTTTTGTATATACTGTATGTAAACAAAAACTGGCGTCTCGTGATTTTGACAGTGATTTATTACACAATAAAATCTTATTCGACTTAGGCACAGTGAATTCAATGGTTTTTCCGTGAAAGTGTTCTTGGAATTTCATCGATTTAGGCGAGTATTCGACTTAAAAAATTCGACTTGTGAGTGAATTAATACACGTAAGTCAATGGGGAAAAATCGGGACTTTTTAAAATCTTCGACTTGCGCGATTATTCGACATATGCGACGTCGACTTAGGCGAGTTTAACTTTATGTGATTTTCAGTCCCTCCTCGCTCGACGGCGACCGCTCGATCTATTCCCTTGGTGTTTTTCTGTGCTTTTGTCATTTTTGTCTCTATTATTTTTGTACTTAAATCGCTCGGCGGCGACCGCTCGATTAGGCCAGTGTCTGGGAGGTTGCCTTTTGAGCAGCGAGTGAAAACTGGTCGGTCGCCGCTGAAATTTTAACTCCGCGTTAAAACTGCGGTGACCGACCGATGCCCTAAAAATCGGTTGTTCCTGGTCGGTCAACGGTCGGTCACCGGTCGTTGTCCGACCGAAATTGGCTAAAAACTCGCCGACCGATCGCCGGGCAGGCTGATTTTGGGGGTTGTGACCGTAGCCTATATAGTCAGGGTCCTCTATTTCACGTAGATCTTTGTGAGCATAAACTACTCTACGGGAGACTATCCGCGCAATATCTAACCCTTATTTTATTGTAATGCATAGGCCTTTGCATAAATGATTATGACAAGTTCTTAATCCGTTTGTCAATACGTCTTGGATACGTGAATGAAAGTTTACATTCGTCTTCACACTCGCATAATAATGTATGTATCAATGATACATACATAGCTATACACACTGATTATTGATGATACATTTTTTTTTTATACGTACACTCTAACATGAATTTCATGAGTAAGGATATGCAATCATACAATCATAAATCCATACATAGCTATACGCGCACTGGTAGATGGTACATACTCCGTACATACGTCATGTACGTACAGACTTACATGAATTTCATCGGTAATAATATACAATACATACAAACATACATCCATACATAGCTACTCACACTTATAGATGATACATACACACGTACAGTCTTAAATGAATTTCATGGATACGGATATACAATCATACATCCATCCATACAAAGCTACGCACACTAATAAATCAGGGAGGTGGGAAGAGGACCACCTCCCTTAATAGATGGTATATGAATACGTACAGCCTTACATGAATTCATGAGAAAGGAGTTACAATCATACATTCATTCATCCATACATCTAGTTTGATCCCTCTATTCCTCTCTCAAACCATTAATTCATTCTCTGTCGTCAAATTAAACAAAGTCCTGGGTACCGTTTCATAAAAGTTGTCAGCACTGAAACTTTCAGCACTGATATCCTACCCGTCACGCAACAGATTATCATTTGGAAAATCCTAACCTCATTATAGCTCAAAATTCCATATTAAGACATCATGGTCCAGATGTATGGAACTCACTGAATTATGACCTTAAATGCAGTTCTTCTTTACACCGTTTTAAATCATCCTATAAAAACGTTCTTCTCGCAATATACCACTCGCTTTTGTTAGCTCCCAACTCCTGAACACTGTATCTCATCACTTTTCTTCTCTTCTCCTCTCTTCTCTCTACTCTTCCTATTCGGGTCCCTTATGCTCGCTTTTTTTTTTTTCGTCTTTATATATTCCACCTTGTGTTGTCCTTTTTGGTCAAATGACATTAAAATACTTTAAAGATTTACGTTATTTGTTCTACGAGTGTGTGTTCCTTTCCTTTAGTTTAAACAGAAAAAAAAAAAACATGTTACAAGGCATATATGTTCAGAGGCCGTTGTCCAAGGCAAGCGTTTGCTTATTGATAACGGTCTCCCCCACCTGTACACTTAAGGATCTGTAATGAAATTCATGTATTATTTCACGTGATTATATACTTGTAAAGATGAACTCTTGTTTATAATATTATTTTCATGACTTGTGAATAATATGATTGATATTGTTATACTTATTTTCTGTTATGTACAAGTGGAGAAATAAAACTTAATGACACTGAAAAACTGAAACAAGTTGTCAGTCGCTGACAATAACCATAGTAACAGGCAGTGACCAGAGCATCTCAAGCAATCAAAACTAAGGATTTTACTGAAATTGTCAGAGACTGACAACTTGTCAGCGTTGACTTAATTGATGAAACACCCCCTGAACACCATATATACACTGACATCCTATAATCTACAGCAGTTTGCGTAATACATGAATAGTATTAGCATTCGTCACTTACTTCATGATTATACACGAAATTAGACGGTTTTTGTAATCTACACATGTGCACATAATCATACATAGTACAAAAATACACGCATACATACAAACACACAGGCGTCTCGATGTCACGTCCGTCACTCGTCCACCTTCGTTTTTCTCCTTCAAACCATTGCTCTTAATATTCTTATAGTTTAAAAGTCAACTTACAGGCGCCTTTATCAATATCCTTCCCTATACACTTAAATAAACTGTTTAGAAATCGCATAAAATTCGTCTCTGTGATTTCTATTCTACACTTCTCTTCTCTTTATTTGACAAATTGAGAATTTAAACAACTTTAATACACACTTTAAATAATGAAACGAGACAAGTGTTAGAGAAATGATTGTTCAATCTTCAAAAGAGGTCTTTACTGCGTAAAATGCGTTTACAATGACAATCCTATATACTACAGCATTAAGGCTTAATTATAATCATGCAATTCTTTCATCACTCAAGTCTAAACTGATCATGCTTTGATCCAATGCATTGGATAACGAAGCAAAGTAACGCCGAGTTTTGAAACTAGTAAACCATACTTGTGAGGGTTTCAAGTAATTGTCCTCATGTCGGGGACTAAACGTCTCTTCCTTCAACTGTCTTTATATTTCAAGTTACTGTCCTCGTTTCAAGGGTTTCAAGTAATTGTCCTCGTGTCGGGGACTAATCGTCTCTTCCTTCAACTGTCTTTATAACTGACCTATACATTACAATCTTTGCTTTTTAGTAGGTCCTTCACATTTCATGTTTGTAAAATTGTCTTCTCTTGTATTCTTTGTAATTACGACGCTATGTCCAGTCTTATGTTCAATCGATTGTATCATGTTATTTGTGTTTTGAGATGTGGAACAATCAAATCAAATCAAATCAAATCAAATCAAATTAAAACAAAACAAATCAAATCTTTTAGCACTGGGAACAAGGTCTGACAAAAGAATAGAATAGGGAGATGCAAAATCCTCACAAACATTGCTTTTTTTTTCTTACCTATATCAGTCCATATGCAGTCGACATCACCTACGTAATTACAAATATGAGAGATATTTTGGTTTTCTGTTCATCATCAGTTCATCATCATCAACCGCTTTACTGCTTTTGAATCTCGCATGTTGATGGGAAAGTGTGATTTTTTTTTTCTCCGTGCGGTAACCCAAACTTGAATTGCGATTAATTTGAAAAAAGAAATAAAAGAGACAAGTAAATCTATCTTGATTACAGATCACGTCCATTTTAAACAAAGTATACCATCATGTAATTGTAGGACACAATAGCCAAATTCGCTGCATGATTTCCACCTCTTTGTACATTATGGCTATACGTATTCCGTCCGTTTTAGTGTTTAAATAGTGCAAGATCTCGACTGAAATATGGATCTAAGGCTTTATGAACTACACTCCTCTACTGTCACATCCGTCAGTGGGGAATTATCTTTGTCGAATGAAATGGCAAACATGAATATGAGACCACGATTCCAGTTTATGCTCTCGATCTATAAGAAAAATACACAAGAAAGGACAGAAACAATTTGAAAGTTAGGACATTAGACAGACACATCTCAGTAGAGGAAAATGCCTCTATCATTCAAAGTGTTCAGATACACAGGTAAAGTCTCAAGAGGTTATAAAAAATTAGGTTTTTATGTTTGCATGTAATTATTACTACATCAGCAAACCCACAAAATGCTTTGAAAAATCGCATTGAAATAGAAACCTCGGTAACGATCCTTGGTTATTGTTTCGAGGGAATCGTTTCCAATGCCGTTGTCTCAAAATAGTGTTGCTACTCTACACTTTGATAGAAACCGGTCACGGAGGATGAGTACAAGATGGAGACGTATTTCTCTCATTCACGCGTCGAGTCAGTATTAAATTAAGCTTTCAAATCATAAACCTGCCACCCTTAGCTCTACTTTACAATTACTTTCCATGCATCTTATGACTGGCAATAAGGGAACTTAAACAAGGCTAAATACCAAAGATCCAAAGGAGAAGTAGAGGAAGATGCCAACGATGAATAAGAAAGAATTGAATAGGCAAGAAAAGAGCGGGAAGAAGAAGATTGAGACAAAGAGGTAAAATAGTAAAAAGATTTTGGAGCACTTCAAGGGGGTGTAGGAGGCAGGATAGAAAAAGAGAAAGAAAAAGTACCGGTAAGGGAAAAAATGAGAGGAAGAAAATGTAGTAGAAAAGGAAGAAAAGGAAGTCTACAGTACCTCTTCAGAGGATGATAATTTTTCTTCTTTTCATCACCACGATTACATAGGTCACCATCGACATGAACAACGCTGTGAAGAGCAAGGCGTACGTGGTCGACGACTTCTGAAGAGCTCCGCGATGTAGACAAGCAATGGGAGCTGTATGGCCAAACCAAAATAATGACCGTAATGTTTTGACGAGCACAATTAACGGGATGATCGAAGGTAAACGGACAAGGCCCAGACCATTTTACACACACGTCTTTTCATATACATTGTACTAGTACTTTATCTAAGTTGTACATTGTCATTTCAAGAACTTATCATAACCATATTCAAAACAAGAGTGAAAAAAATGACACAAAGTCTCGAAAGTAAATTGAATTACTTTGATCAAATTCTTCAGGTATAAATTTGAATATGATAGGAATATTGAAGAAATAATCATCTAGCATGTAGGGATGAAGGTGAGAGTCAAACATTAGACAAAATTGTAGCTATCATCCACAATATGTAGTATTTCACATTACACATTTTTATGCTTGCTCTCTCAACGTCCAGAGGCGAATGAAATCATTATCAAAAGTAGATTAACCTCTCTCCAAGCAGTACTCGAGACTGGTGTAGGTCCAACCAATCCGTTCGTCCCCGAGCACGTGATATTGATGCACCTGTTGTGTGGGCGTGGTCTGAAAAGAGCCGAGGCGCTGCTGGACGAGGAGAGCGTGGTGTTGTCGACTCCGATGGTGTAGGTGTGAAGGTGTGGGACGGGCTGACCCTCGGGACTAATGTGACACGTGATAACGAGAATGACCTGGCTTCCTTCCCCATTGATCTCCTGGGTCTCGATGGAGAGTATGTCACTCGCTGGAGGCGCATGACCTAAGAATTAAAAAAAAAACAACAACACAAATACATAATCTGTTTGTTTTGTTCTTGTTGGTGTGTGTTTTTTTTTTTTTTTTTGGACTGTTTTTTTTTTTTTTATTTGTCAGGTACTTCGCATTCTCCCCAAATCATGAACATCCTTGATGAACAAAATAAAGATCCCCCATCAAGAATTTGAGGGGTCAAAGGTGAACAAAGTCCATTGAACGGTTGAAGGAGAATCCTCATTGTATTCTATTAACGGGCCAGATACTGACGAGTTTGGTTGACGATGCACATAGAACTATCATGTTTACATTATTTGCATTGTTTATCCAAAGAAATGTATGAAACATTTGAATCTTAAAATTTAAACCATCCTTGTATAGAAAAAACAACAACAAGTACAACAACCTACTCTACAACCATAGCCCTTGTCTTCACGTGAACAAATTTGCTACTGCCAATTCAAAACAGACTAGTTCGGGTATGAAGAAAGATATTAATATAAAAATCTCATAGTGATATCTTGCCTGGATTTCTTTAATCATAGCACTTGCATGAATGGACACAAGTAATGTATATCCCTATTATAATACTAGTGAATCAACGTGCAATTACCAGCAATAAAGCTAGTACTAACGAGTTTGGTATATTGTCAATCCTAATATTAAAAAAAATGGCTTCATGTCAATTGTATTCGGAGAGAAAAACGTATATGAAATGAAATTGATTTTTCTTTGAACTGATCACAAAAAATTTGGGATTTAAAAATTACAATATTATGGAACGTTTTATTGTCTTACCGTTACTTCTTGGACAGTAAATCTTTGTAGCGTTCGTCCTTCCGATGTCGTTGATACCGGTGCAGGATATTTCAACGCATTCACTCGGAATGGACGCAAGGATCAAGGAAGGGGAGCTTGAAGCTGACTCGACGACGTCATTCACTGCAATCTCGTATATTCCCACTGGTGGAAATGGTTGGTCACGTGGGTCGACATGACACGTGATCCTGAGGCCATTAGTTTCTTGTCCGTCCTCGTTGTCAGCAATCTTGATCAAGATGATATTGTCTGCTGGAGGGTCTGTCGAGAAGGCGAGAGTTAGAAGTAGACGGACGATAGAATTCATCCTCATAATTGTATACGTTTTCATTCAACGATGTTGATAGAATACAGTGCATTGCATAATCAAAAAGTATGATCCAATATTATTAGTTTTTTTTAAGTTAATCCAGAAATTATCCATTAAATTGTCATCGGCAAGTATTGATAAAGCTTTAAAAGCATGTACGTAAAATCTGCTCATCATAGACACGAAAAATTATTTCCCAAAATCGACAAAGCTTCCATGCATGTTGCCTAACTAACAGCCAATATAATTTTGGTGTTCGTTCTGAACACCAAATTCTTTATTTTTGCATCATGAAAATAACCATTAGTATTATTATTATTTTTTCTCTTTTTATGGGGGGGGGGGGGGAGGGGGCTTGCTTCTTAAAAGGTGTGTACAGTTCTGGTAGAGGTGAGGATTTAGCTTTTATCGTTTTGGGAGATATTCAGAAACCACTCTATGAGATGTCAAAGAGCATGCAATTCTAAGGGGTGTCAAAAGTTTATTTGATGAAAATCGGTTTTGAAATGGCTGAGATATCCAACAAACAAGGTGAAACAAAGCGATCCTAATAAAAGGCATGGCCTGTCGCCTTTTATTATTACCAATTTGTTGGATATCTCAGCCATTTGAAAACCAATTTTCATCAAATACACGTTGAATCCTTCTTAAAATTACATGCTCTTTCATATTTCACAAGAGGTTTCTCATTATCTCACTTAGATATGTTCAAAACATGAATCCCCACTACTGAACAGTGCTTGCAGCGCTCGCGTACTTCTCTCGCACGCCAATGCATGTAGAGCAATATCGACCGTAATGCATGCTTCGGATGTTGAACTACTATAGTAGCCACACAACCAGATGGCAACCAGCTGCATGCAACCAGGGAGGTGCTCTTCCCACCTCCTTGATGCAACACAGTCTGTAGGGCCATGGACGTAGGCGTGAACGAGTGCACAATGCCGAGCGCGATACGACTCACGTCGAGCTCCGCATGAGTTACCCAAAGATCTAGATAACAAACGAGTTCGTTAACAGCCTTGTGCGAGTTTCAGTCGTAGGAATTGCAACACATTTACCCTCTCCATATTGGCAGTGATTTTGCTCAGTTAGTATATAATTCGTTTGCCTCCAGAAAAAACAAAAGGAACGGGTGTCGATTCCCATATTTTGCCATATGCAAGTACCTCCTTTAATCTAATGAACATTGCTTTAGATTAATGGTTCAGACCTATTAACCAGATTTCTTTTTGTTTTCATGGGAGATGTGCAAAAAACACAAGAAAGTTCACCTGTTACCAAACATACATCAATAGATTAATAAGACAAGTTTATTCGCAGCCAATTTTATTGATACGCAACATTCATCTCACGAACAGAAAAATGGATTCTTTAATCCCTAATTAAACAATCCCACAGAAAAGGCAAGACATTCTAACAGTTTGACAGAATAGTACGAAAAGATTTTCACTTTTTTTTTCCAGTAAATAGGACCTACTTGGAATTGAGTACTGAAACGGATATTGTACCTTACCAAGTCATTTTCACACGTTGGTAAGAATGTATAAAACCTGAAGTGTGCCGTGATCCAGAATGAATTTTACAACTGTATTTATGCGTCTGTTATGTTGTTGGAAAATAACGTTGCTTATCATGTCATTGTGCTTAGTAGGGGCCAGATATGAAGCCATTAACTTGACAAAGATGGAAAAAAAGGTGAGCAAAATAAATAGAACTATCTCTACGAAAAGGAAGGGCTGAACTAATTTTGATTTCTGCAAATATGAATGGTGTTTAAAAGGTAATAAAATATACAAAAGAATTTTTAAGAAAAAATCTCAGGAAATTATTCAAATTGTCGGCATCATATGCACAATTTTGTTTGAACTTTCAAAGGCTACAGTATGTTAACATCTGATAGACCTGGGATTCAGAAGTGCTCTGATATGTAGGCCTATGTTGCGAGATTTATAGTTAGTAAACGTTGGGTTGTCTTCAATTAAAGTACGGTTTGCTTAATCTATTCCTGTGAGGTAACTGAAGTTAAAACGTTAAATTTCCTTCAATACGAGATGAACTTTCAAGTTTTCAATCTCCGCCTATATGGTCCTTATATAACCTTGCGTTTCTGATAATGTTTATTGTTTACTCTCCAAAGGAATGGGGTTAGACATAAAAGATGATATTCTATATGATCGATTGGAATTACGGAACATAATTATGTTATTAGAGTCCACAAAGATTGTCATAGAGACACATACGGAGAAAAAAAAACTGTGCTTGTTTGTTTAACCTTGTTTGCTTTGTTACTGTTTTATGTTAAGGTTTTTAACACATAATGTACAAAACTGATCTCGCGGAATAAATTTATTCAAGTGAATAAAACTATTATATTCACCTTCATCCAGCAATTTGTTCTCAATAGTGTTTTGATCAGAGGAAAACTAGTGTGTTAGTTGTCGCATGTCACAAGTTATCCCGGGTTACATAAAGAGCTGTCACTATACCTTGCCACTACAACTCGACTTCTGTGGAAACCGTTCTTCGTTATTCTGCCAAGTACCATTATATCCCCCCCCCCGAAAAAAAAAGCGCAAAAAGCGCGAAACCGAGCGCTTTAAAAGTTCAATCGTGTGCAGTGGATGAAGTTGTGGGAGAAAAATCATTTTGTCCCCCAAGCAATTCCCGAGATGAGGACAAATCTCGAACTTTCTTTATGGAAAATTGGACAACTACCGCCAGAATTATGCACCGGATCGCTGAATTGCAATCATAAATATGCAAAAGCTACTGGGTACCTTTCGATAGACTTTGTACACTTTTGAGATTGACGTTTTATTTCCTTATATTCATCAAAGAGTGTGCAGCAGATCTTTCAGTTACAAAAGCTCCCTCATATGCAGAGGCGTCGATGGAGGGGGAGGGGGATGGTTCCCCAATAAAAGTATTGGGGACAAACAGATCATTTTGCTCCTCCTCGTAACTCCCGAGACGTGGAAATGTTCTTACTTTTTTTGATAGAAGACTGTCTAAATATTTCACCCAAAGATGGCTGAATATCAATTCTGAAAATACAAAATCTCCCTCGCGTAAGAGGGGGATAAGCCTAACCCCTCCCATACCCTCCCCGTTCAATCATTTCTACTTAATACACTTTAGATTGACAGATTTCAAAATGTTTCATCCAAAGTGTCCACCAGGTCTGTTACTTCGGTTTAAAGAAATGCAAATGTTCCTTGGGTGGGAGGAGATATCTAGATACTTTCAATTAACGGAGGATTCCCCCCCCCCCCCTAAAAAAAAACACCAGAATACACTTTTGGGATTTACCCAGATTACCCAGATTACATCATAAATGTGTTTACGAGATATTTGTTGCTGCCAGTAATTGCCAGCAGTTGCGCCCGGGGCGCCCCCATCTCTTAATTTCCCAAGCGAAAAAAGTACACCTACAAACGGCAGTTTTTGGACTGTAAAATGTCAAAATTTTCAAGCTCGCTCGCTTCGCTCGCTCGCATTGAATCGTCATGCCATTCTCCTGATGTTGCTGCCGGGTAATTACCAGCAGTTGTGCCCGATGTGCCCCCCCCCCTTATTTTTCAAAGCGAAAAAATATAGCTACAAACGGCAGTTTTTGGACCGTAAGATGTCAAAAAATTTCAAGCTCGCTCGCATCAGGGAGGTGGGAAGAGAAACACCTCCCTGCTCACATTTAATCGTTATGTCATTCTCCTGATGTTGCTGCCAGTAATTGCCAGCAGTTGCGCCCGATGCGCCCCCACCCCCCTTAATTTCCTAAGCGTAAAAAAGTACAACTACAAACGGCAGTTTTTGGACTGTAAAATGTCAAAATTTTCAAGCTCGCTCGCTTCGCTCGCTCGCATCGAATCGTCATGCCATTCTCCTGATGTTGCTGCCGGGTAATTACCAGCAGTTGTGCCCGGTGCGCCCCCCCCTTATTTTTCAAAGCGAAAAAAATATAGCTACAAACGGCAGTTTTTGGACCGTAAGATGTCAAAAAATTTCAAGCTCGCTCGCATCAGGGAGGTGGGAAGAGAAACACCTCCCTGCTCGCATTTAATCGTTATGTCATTCTCCTGATGTTGCTGCCAGTAATTGCCAGCAGTTGCGCCCGATGCGCCCCCACCCCCCTTAATTTCCTAAGCGTAAAAAAGTACAACTACAAACGGCAGTTTTTGGACTGTAAAATCTCAAAATTTTCAAGCTCGCTCGCTTCGCTCGCTCGCATTGAATCGTCATGCCATTCTCCCGATGTTGCTGCCGGGTAATTACCAGCAGTTGTGCCCGGTGCGCCCCCCCCCTTATTTTTCAAAGCGAAAAAAATATAGCTACAAACGGCAGTTTTTGGACCGTAAGATGTCAAAAAATTTCAAGCTCGCTCGCATCAGGGAGGTGGGAAGAGAAACACCTCCCTGCTCGCATTTAATCGTTATGTCATTCTCCTGATGTTGCTGCCAGTAACTGCCAGCTGTTGCGCCCGATGCGCCCCCACCCCCCTTAATTTCCTAAGCGTAAAAAAGTACAACTACAAACGGCAGTTTTTGGACTGTAAAATGTCAAAATTTTAAAGCTCGCTCGCTTCGCTCGCTCGCTCGCATTTAATCGTCATGCCATTCTCCCGATGTTGCTGCCGGGTAATTGCAAGCAGTTGCGCCCGGTGCCCCCCCCCCCTTAATTTTCAAAGCGAAAAAAGGTAGCTACAAACGGCAGTTTGGGACTGTAAAATGTCAAATTTTTCAAGCTCGCTCGCTTCGCTCGCTCGCATTTAATCGTTATGTCATTCTCCTAATGTTGCTTCCAGTATTTAATTGCCAGCAAATGCGCCCGGTGCGCCCCCCTTAATTTCCAAAGCGAAAGAAAAATATAGCTACAAATGGCCGCTTTTGGACTGTACAACGTCAAAATTCATGATCGCGTTCATGATCTTCAGTGTAAGAATTAAGACAAGAAGTTTCTCTAAATGATACCATTTTATAGGCAAACTTGTTCAATGATAATCTACATAAAATGTACTGCTATACCTTAAACATGTTGAACTGTTTCAAGTCGATAGAACACGCAAAAAAAATGAATCAAATTGCACCATTTACAACATCAATATGTAAGTTCTCACTGTGGGAGGGGGAAACCCCCCTCCCACACCCTCCTCTCTTGCTCGCATCTCTTCCTCGCATCTGACCGCTCCCCCTAAGATCAAATCCTGGCTACGCCGGTGATACTCTCTTAATTTCTAGGACTTAAATTTTAAATCTTTCTTACGACTTAAAATATTTTAAGTCTTTAAGACTTATTTTAGGTGGCTTCGATTAAAAGTTGAGTGTCGAAGCTGTTCGCAATCTAAATCTAACAAGGACTTAAACTTTCAGCCAATCAGATGACTTGTAAATGACGTCATGCGCTATCTTGAACCGCCTAAAACCGGAATTGGCGCTGGCCGTCACTTTGCTTCATGCGATGCTAGATAGCGTAGTCATACACACACATTCAGTGCACAATATGTACATTGTGCATGTACTATAGTACTTGTACGTACCTACCTACACCATCGACCATTTGCAAACAAACGCTATTGACTCGAACAGTTGAATTGGTCTTGAAGGCAGAAGTCATGCAGGCCGGAGTTTTTTGAGGGCATGATCTGACGGAAGCTTGACCAAGTTGCTTAAAGGTGAGCATATTACTGTATGAATGCTTAAGAATGTGTTTGATAACTCTGGGACTCAGTAACCATGGATAAAAGATGTTAAGATGTGCACTAACCGCCCTACATTTTTGGCGAGTTTGAGCCTTGCCGCTGTGCGCTGTCCATCCCTGAAGCGCCAGTGCTAACGTTAGCTGTTCATGGCTAATGTGTCTATCCAAACATTGTAACAAGTTACATGTAGGCTAACGTTATACTAGTATTGTGGGGGCTCTATTTCGGTGAAACTGCAAGTACGAGTGTAATAATACAGGGACTCTTATAAAGCGCCCATTCTACCTAATGATTTACGATGTTGGTGTCTTGACTGAAAGGTAAAGCTATGGGCATAACAGGCTACTGTAGCGTAGGCCTAACGGTTAACTGTCGTCTAACACTGAGTAACAGTAACAAGTTAGTGTCAGTTCACCCCTTCCTACACTCTTGCAGAGACTCCAACTCTCCCATTTTCGACGGGAGATCTCCCGCCCAAAACCCATTTTTGCAAAATCTCCCGTTCTCCCGCTTGAGATTTAATTTCTCCCGCCCTGGCTCTTTGTCTCCCGTTGGAAAGAATTTCTTACTTATTTCTATCGTATGTTGAAAAAAATAAGCCTTAGAAGTTAGATAGCACCAGAGAGCATCTAGAACCCTAGGAACTTCGCGTTTTGCACACATCAAGTTGGAGTCTCCCGTTTGCTAGAGGTTTCAGGCGGGAGAATCTCCAGATCAGAAGGTGCTTTGGGTTGGAGTCTCTGCTCTTGTAAGGTTTAATTTGTCAATTTCTACGTAGAAAGGCACAGTTCTAGGCCTTATCATGCCCCACTATGCTGTGATAAAATGTAGGGCATATGCTGTTAGATGGGTTTTATTTTTAACGTTGTGTTTATAGGCAGGGAGGTGCTCCCTGGTTTAGGCCACCAATAGTACGTAGACCCTATGGGCGCTACAATAGAACTGCGACCAGCCCAAACACGAAGCCCCCTGTGTGATGAGCACCCCAGGGTTTAGGGCGCCAATGTTGCAATGCCAGTGCAGTGGCGTCAAGCTCTGAACTGTAAAAACTTCTATCGCATGGGCCATATTGGCTGACATCACCAATTTCTATTGACTCCCATATTAAAATAGGGGGTCTACAATTAATAAACAGTTTCTGTTCCATTGCATGACTAGGTCTACTGAGTCTGATGTCACAATAAACAATTACCTTTGGCGTGTGCACTCAACACTCTTACTATCAAGCGTGCATCATGTCACTCATTTTACTGGAATAATCAACTTCAATGCTACTTGCACTCGGCTGCGTACATGTGTATGTAATGTGAATGTGCTACTGATTTGCATTCCATGAAAATACTTCTACTATTATTACTACCACTCAGTAGTAGGCCTGGACACCTAGGCCTTATGGTTGCCATTTCTGCACTGAATTCAAGACTCTTTCTTGAACTAGTAAGTCTGTTAGTGTTATTGTTGAAGGCGTTGTATGAAACAAATAATGTATGGGATTAACTCGTGCAATGGAACAAGATTTCGCACATGGATAAAGGTATTCTACTCCAGTCTTTCTCTTTGTAGCATAATCAATGTGGTGATCTGTGTTTGAGTAGAAGGATCTAGACTTAAAAATTCTACAGATCTACACTTCTGGCTGAGATGTATGCATTAAGCATCACATACACCAGTGAGAGAATGTAGTGAAGTTTTACAATATATGAGGCCTTTTTTTATTTTTTACTTTTAATATTTTTGAAGATAACGGGAATGCAAATTACCTGTTATTTGTATAATTTGTACTCCAAGGAGTACTCTGTCAGGACTATCCCTTCTTGGTGTTTAGATATGCAAGACATCCCTGGTATTTCTAAAAATTGATTTTAATGATAACATCTGAAACAAAAATCAGAGATATCGGTCTCATTTTTTCCTCCAGCATGAAATACAACCCTCGAGACCAATAAGAAATAATTAATTGCATAAAAATCTAGAAATGTGGCTATGGCGACCGTTTATACCCCCGAAGCATATTTGTTTTCTTCCTTCTTTTTTTTTTGGTCAAGCATTTCTGTTTTTCATTTTCCACTTCCTTATCACTGATATTTCACAGTTTTTGTGTTTATTTTCAGATCAATACGGACTTTGCCCAGTTGTACCGAGAAAAGTGCAGGAGATGGTGAACAGATGGGGGCCATTTTACGTCAATAGAATCTTGCACTTGCCAAGCGAAACCACCCTTAGTTGCAAGACATCGTAAGAAGATGTGAAGACATGGATGGAGACAGTAAGTCCTTCCGCCAATCCTCATAGATCTTGTGGCATTGATTATAATTACTGGAACAATTTCTGTCCAAAGTGTAAGAGTAAAACTTACTCATTTGTTTATGCTTCATTGCTATTACACCTTTCAGGAAAGTGAATGTGTACGAGTTTGCTCTTCATAGACTGATATTGATAATAAGTCGAAAACTGAATGTTAGGGATTGTCAGAGCTGATACAATACGTCATATCTAATATGTTAAAGAGAATGGGTGAAATACTTAAAGTTGAAAAAAAAATTGTGTTGTGTTCCATTCTATAGGAATTTTGTGGAATGTCACTACTTGCAGCGATGCTTCACAGACCCAACATCCCCATGTAGAAGAAAGGGAGAGGACCTCTCATGCTCCCGAGGGATGCCCAGTAGTACCTGGTGCAGAATGACTATGTGCCTGTAAGTACAGTATATGCTTAATGTTTATAGACTTGAAATCAGTTTATGATCAAATCATTGAGCTTCCAATTTTGAGAATTATCAATATGCATGTTTCATTGGGCTTTTAAGTACCAGCTCATGTTTAGAGAAGAATATTTGAGCTTCGTATCTTACAAAGCAAGACTCGTGTAGAATCTGCATGTACTCAGTAACAGGTGGAATTTAAAAATCTGAATTTCTCATGCTGTCGTGAGAAATGCAAAGTTTTCTTCTCTGATATATCAGTGTTTTTGAAGCGATTCTTCTCAAACAAACTTTAGAACATTCAGCAGTGAGTATTGTGTAGGGGTATCTACCGTGTTTTGACAGTTTTCTTTTAAATTCATTAAATTACGGATTAAAAATGCATGCTGACTTCTATTGATTTGTAATAATATGTACATCAAATATCTTATGAGTCTGGAACATGTAAATATCAAGTAAGCCCCACCCCGATGATGGCAAAAAGTAATCTGATTTCTGGGAATTTTTTTCAAGGCTTTGAGGTTTACCAGATGAGACAAAATGTTTTAAAATAATATGTTCCGAAATATATCAGAAATATTTACTTGTACATCACAAACTAAAAGTTATGTGATGAATATGTTATTAGTACATTGTATTTAAGATCAATATGTAAAATTATATTTTAATATTTTTTCCCTCCAGAGTGCCCTCTCACTGAGAACTTAACTTCCCTCTATGTTAAGCAAAGTTTATTGATAATAATTGTAGCCTTTGTCATTTGCTCAAACGATTCAAGTGAAATTTAGTTCAAAATATCAGTAGTGCTATACATGTTTAATCTCTTTTCAGGTAGGAACCAATGTTCATGGCATTGCTGATGCAGAGACTCCAACCCCAGCCCCAAGCATCTTCTGATCTGGAGATTCTCCCACCTGAAAGCCCTAGCAAACGGGAAACGCCAAGTTGATCTGCGCGAAACGTATACATCACGAGCGAGAAGCGCGAAGTTCAGTGATGCTAAAGATGCCACCTTCAGCCAGCCCTGCTTAGTCAGATAAGGGAGTGACTAGATGTACATCAAGTATTTTCTCATCCTGGACAAGACCATACTAAGTCCAGGCTGGAGATGACCGGAAGCAAGAATTTGACAGACTCTTTAAAGCCCACTGTGTCTTCATCGTCAAATATGCTTGGGTGCTTGAAGCATTCTTTGATTTTGTGGCGGCATATTCATGTCACTGCTACAATCCCAAGTGAGGGCTTCGTTCTGGGCATTAGCCACGAACTTCAAGAACACGTCAGTGTATGATGCTAGTAAGATTTTCCGACATTGTGCCACAAACCCATGCACACAAGAAGCATATCTGACTTGCCCTGGTTGTAGTAAAGGTTCCTTGTAATTTTTTTTTGTGTGCATTTTTAAATGAAAATAACACAATAAGGAAAGTTAATGCCGCAATGTTTCCTTTAGAGGTGCTATCATGTATGTGTGTGCCTCACTTTTGCATTTGCATTGCTACGTGAACATTTCAACAATATTTCAAGTTTTTATACATGTCCAGTTTCAATTTATTTATTGTTCATCTTTGGCTTGTTTTCTGTATATTATGTCTGGTTGATGATGAAAAAAAAAAGTAATGCCAGATCCGCATTGATTTAAATTGAAAGAAGAAAGTTTAAGTTCCCCTGAACACTTTTGTAATTATTCAACGATTACCTAATTTTCATCACTCCCACAGTGTTGTTGAGCCATTGTCCTTCACATTTATTGAGCGCTGATTTGTTGCTATTTTCATTATGACGTTGTGGCTAAACACTTTAATATGAAACTCTCTATTTATAAAGAAATAAACTTTGGTTTTCCAGCCAAAGTATGTGCTTGAACCCACGAGGAAGGATAGATTCAGTGCAGATGGGCACCTTAAACAAATTTAGAGCATTTGACTTGAAATTTGGCACACATGACCACTATGGTATATAGATATGGAAACAATGTGGTGAGCAATGCGTTGCCATGGTAACAGCTTTTTTTTAAACCAAAAAACATACAAAAATATTGTGGATTCAGCTAACTTCCTTTAGTCTTCGAGCATTTAGCTAGAAATTTGGCACAAAAGACCACTGTGGTATGTAGATGTGTAAACGTATTCTTTCGTAAGTGTCGATCAATGTGTTGCCATGGTTACGACATATTTTGAATGAAAATCATACAAAAAATATTGTGGATTCAGTTAACTCCCTCACTCTTTGAGTAATTGGCTTGACATTTGGCACATGCAACAACTTTAGCATATAGATGTGCAAACTTAATCTTTCATCAATGGTGAACAATGCATTGCCATGGTAACTGCATCTTTTCACTAAAATGCATACAAAGATATTGTGGATTCATGTAACAACCTCAGTCTTTGAGCATTTAGCTTGAAATTTGGCACACCTGACCACTATGGTACGTACATGTGCAAACTTAACCTTTCGTCATTGTTGATCATTGTGTTGCCATGGTAACAACATAGTTTGAATGAAAATCATACAAAAACATTTTGGATTCAGGTAACTCCCTCAGTCTTTCAGCATTTGGCTTGAAATTTGGCACATGCAACCATTGTAGTTCAGAAATATGCAAACTTCATATTTCATCATTGTTAAACAATGTGTTGCCATGGTAACGGTGCATTTTCAATGAAAATCATACAAACATTTCGATTCTCCTGTCTCTGTTTAGAGCATTTTGGCTTCAAATTTGGCACATGCTACCTCTACATTACCTAGATGTGCAAAAAATCTTTTGTCAGTGTGGAAAATGTGTTGCCATGGTAACAGTATATTTTGCATGAAAATGATACACTAATGTGAATTCAACTAAACCCCTCACCCTTTTAGCATTTAGCTTGAAATTTGGCACATATGACGGCTATGATATAGGGCCTATAGTTGTGCAAACTTCATTTTTTTCTTAATGTCCAACATTGTGTTGCCATGGTTACACAATTTTTAGTAAAAACCATAGAAATCGTCAGTTTATTTATCTTGCTCACTCAGTTTTTGAGCACTTGATTTGAGAGGTGGAACAGTGCATTGCCATGGTAATTTTTTTCTTTATTAAAAAGTAAGAAAAAATAATCCTGGTTGAGCTAATTCCCTCAATTGTGGGTGGGGGTATATTAATCACAATGAGTGATAATTCTAGTTAAAAATTCAGATTGCATCACTTCAACATAGTGCTTTGTTACGAGATATGACATCAAAGTAATTAAGAAACTAGTGGTCCATCTCACTTGAACAGTCTCTTGAGATGGTTCCCTGTCATCAGTTGAGATGGATTCTTAAATATCAATAGATTAAGCAGGAATTTGTATATTCTTTTGTCAAACATTTTGTCTACCAAAATGCAGTATGGAAATGTACTTATGTAAATCCATTTCAGACAATCGATATTCAAGGAATTTTAGAAGTAATTTTAGAATTTAATTGTTATTTGAGCTTCTTAATGTTTTAAGGTGAATTTACTTCAGAGTTTACATAGATCTTGCTCCCTACTGTTGTATGTAATACAGTTTGGATTCAATTGTAAATTTTCCCTACGGAATAGTGGAAAAATTAGGGAAGTCTGGTAAGAAATAAGGAAATGTAACACGTTTTCAGAAAACATTTCTTGACTAGTCCGTATGAATATGCAAATACATGCAGGTGAAAAGTGTAAAAATATTTTGAAGGAATGACATCAATTCCCTCATTTGGACGTTCATAAAGACTGGACAAGATCTGTTTTCTGGAAATGTGTGAAATTGAAAAGAGGCATATCTTCCTTATTTCGTAGCTGATTTTCATAGTCTTTACACCATTCTGTGTAGGGAAATTTCTTCTCTTTTCTAATTTGATTACACTAATTTTGGCCTTTACTTCCCTCTTGATTAAATTTATACTATGCATCATTCCAAAAAATCAAATAATTCTTTAAATTGCATGCATGGGACGTACAAAGCGTGTAAATCTAAACGTCAACTTAATGGAGGCTGTATTGTTTATTACACAGCATCATTTCTAAAATTTAAGTTATTAGAATTCATATATAATCTTATATTTGTTCATAGTTTCCATCTTAAGACTTAACGATGCTCACCAGGGAAAGAAATACATAAAATGAAAGTGAATCGAGTCGTATGGAGTCATCTTGCAAGATTTAAAAAAAAAGTGAAAAAAGGTAATCTATTTGGCAATGAAGGTTCCAGTCGTCTAGTAACTTGTTTACAGAACACAGTGAAAGAAGCATCAGTAACATGAATGTGAAGATGTGACCATCTGAGACTATTGCAAAATATGCTCTGTTTTCATCATGTCGTATTTCATTTTTTCTGGAGCCTACATGTGTATGACAATCATCTGTATATTTTGTAACTTATCGATGTTTGTGAAAAATGCATCAGTTTGATTTTGTTAAAATAAATAGACCTTTACATGTGAAGAAAGTGCATCAATTGGTTGTCATTTTCAGTAGTCTGAGTTTAAATCCATGATGGATTTATTTGAAATAAATCCAAGGAAGGCTTAAAATAAGTCTTTCGTCGCTTAAAATAAGTCTTTCGTCGTTTAAATCCAAGCTGGATTTATTCTAAAAACAAGTCTAAGAAAGATTTAAATGTAATCTAATAAGACTTAAAAAATAAATCCTATAGACTTGAAATTTAAGTCGAACATAGACTTAAATTTTTAAATCCTAGCTAAGACTTACTTTTAAGTCCTAAGGTTTTGTCTGTATTTACAGTCCGCTAGGACTTAAAGAAATAAATCCTTAGGACTTAAAAATAAATCCTAGAAATTAAGAGAGTAGGCCCCACTATTTAGTATAGGCCTTCACAGTGATGTCGCACAGGCCAGGGAGGTGACGTGCACAGGCGGAGCAAGAGCTGAAATACCACGATGTAGTCATTCAATTATCTATGAATATTTCTTTTTCTTACTTTTTTTTTATAGGAAAAAATCCCAAATTTCACCAAAAGTGTGCACCAGATCGCTGAATTTGAGGTTTGAAAATGCCAAATTTTCCTCGTGTGGGAGGCGGATTATCCCCCCACACCCTCCCCCAGGCCGCTCCGCTCCCTCGCACAGATATTCAAACTCAAAGTCCCTCCCCTACCCCCCATCATTAAAACGGAACGATGCTCCTGTGATGATTGCTTCACTGACTTAAATCAAGAAAATTGAAGAATACAATTAATAGCTACAGGAAAATATCTACTACGTTATTCAAGAAATGAATATCCTTATTAGCATTTTATTTAATCTATTTGGGCATTATTCAGGGCTGCGCTGATACGTTTTTGAAAGGGGGGGGGGGATCGCCTGTCAGTCAAGAAGAAAGAACATCAAAAGACAAGAGAAACAACAACAAAAAAAATCTTCATACTTTTAAGGTCTGATTTTCCGCCAAAAGTCGGCTGACAAGAAAAAAAAAAACAAGAACAAAAAGTCGTCATATTTTTGCTGCCACTTCCCTCCCACTTTGCATGGAAAAGAGTGGGACATTTGATCCCTGTAAAGTGTGTGTGTGTGTGTGTGTGTGCCCCCCCCCCCCCCCCCCCCACCACCACCAGGGCTGCGCCGGTCCGGTTATGGGCTTGTAATCGTGGTGATGGTGACTATCGCCAATCATCCCCCCCCCCCTCCCACTCCTCAGTACGGATTTACGCCGTTGACTGTACAGTCCCTTTAACATTTCTGGGATCAAGGACATTCTTAATAATTGCATCATATGCATTATCATCTTCTCGCGAAAGTTATGTCGTCTCATAATCATCGCATGCCTGGCAACCTGCATAGCTTTCAACAATACTCCGAGAGAACCGAACAAGCATGATATCATTTGGACTTCCGCGCAGATCCTAATAGATCAGATATTGATTTAAATTACTTACGCTGAACTTCCAAGGTTCGGGACCGTTCACTGCCGATGAGATGACACTGAAGTATGCCCCCATTGTCAGCTGCGATCGGAGTGAACGTCAGCTCGCTACTAACGTTGTAGTATCCAAAACGATTGATACCGTAGGCGAGACCAGAACTAGCAGACTCGACAGCATTATCGCTTCCTTTAATACATGAGAAACAGAGTGGGAAAGAAACCAAAAAATCGAAATGAGTTTGAATAACATTGGAAGATTTACTTTGTACATAGATAATCGTTAGAAGATATGTCAATGCCTATTATCGAGCTTTCGATTAAGGACGAAAGAGAAAGAGGAAGGGAAGCATGGCGTGAAATCATTCTGTGCATTCGCAAAACCAAACATTTCTCAATCCTGTTGATATTTAGCTTCCGGTCTGAATAACAAGACGGAGCAGCTACCCGCCACACATTTAGGTATAGAGCAGAAGTGCGCGTGTGACAGCTACGCATTTTATGTTAGCCTTTATAATGCTCGCCGGATAGTTTAGTTGGTAGTTTTTCTGTTCTTTTAGTGCTGAACAAATTTTACAATGACACATGCTTCAAACAAAACAGCTCGAATTTCTGAGGTTCATGCCGTTGAGAAAGCATCACCGCGTACGTCGTGAATGGACAAGTTGTCTTAACACACTCGTATGAGCCAGGGTAGCTTGGTTTCAAAATGTTATGTATTGGGAGTCGTATTCTGAAAACGTTCAAAGGAAGATTTTCTCCCTATTCTCAATCAGGAATTTTTCCCCAAAAAGTACACCGTATTCTAAAAATCTGTCTTACTTTCTTCGTAACCTTTTTTCATAACTTTTATTTCCTATCAACTTTGCCTACAGTTAGGAAGAAATTGGAAAATATTCTAATGAGCATGATATCTAGGAAGAAGATAATAATTTCTGACTTAGGAGGAAATTGGTATATTCTTGAATGCACTTAATTGGAAATGATTTATGAAAGGCTATGAGGAAAGCCGTTACCCTGTCCTAAAGTCCGTTATTATAATAATCAATGTAAATTTAAGGAATAGCGTAATACAAATAAAGGCAAAACAATGAAACATCATGCCAGACCTTTGATTTCGCCGAATAACAAGTTAACGTATTATTCAGATTTGCTCTCTGGTTGTTTCAAATATAAAAAACTATTAACTTCGATTATATGAATAAACTGTACAGGTGAATCATCGTTTAAAAGTATTCCTGTTTATTATTCAATTCATTTAGATTATTTTCATTCATTTTGTGTTAAAATTTTTTTGTCATATGATTTTTTGCCAGAAAGTTTTTCTTTTTTCTTTTTCCACGGACAAAACAAATAGTTACGTATTCGGTTGTGTAGACCGGCAGGTCCCATTCAGTGAATTTGTGTTTAAATGGTGTTAATGTGTTGGCACACATGTTTTATGGAGTTTGGTTGTTTGTTTGTTTGTTTGTTTTTTTTTTTTTTTCAGGTTGTTCAAACTGCATGAACAGAGCTTTGATACCTGCAAGGCAAACAGCTGTTTGCCAATGTGTTCTCTTAAATCTTTTAAGAACACAAAGAACAAAGAAACGAACGTGTTTTTCGGATTTTTTTTCGGGGGGGGGGGGGGGGGCAAAAGGGCCAGAGTGTTCCGTTTTGCTACCCTGTAGTGATACGAGGCCTTGGGTAAAAGGGCCGTGGTGAGAAACAAAGAAACAAACCTAAAATAATATTAAATTTTATTCAGATAATGAAACATTTTGTCTGATGTAATCAACGTGGATGGGTAGCAATATGCAGCCACAACATATACATCAAAAAACTCCGAAGAACAATTCCAAATCCCTCTAGGAATGACGTGCCTCTATAAAGCTAAGGGGGCCGTCTCACCCCGCTTCCTGTTATGTATTAAAAGTCCACGCGACTCTTTGAAGAAAATGATGATGTCAATTGCTTCTTTTATTAACTATTGAAGTGGTATACTCTAAATGTACAGATCCTTCGTTTTTATACATTACCGGTACTTGATAGCTAGACAAGAATGTATGCCTAAACGAAGTATTGATGTGTGCATATAATTCTCTGAAAGAATTATCCGCGTAGGTTCATAATTAGCGTTTTCTTGTTTCTGTACATACGCACAGCGAACAGGCGCACTATGTATGATATAGCGCTGGCCGCCGCGCTGCCCTCGGACGCCGGTCCGCTGGTCGATGGTGTAGCTAGCTGGATGTATCCAGCCCGCTAGCACTGGTTAATTTTGCATAACGCCAAACGAAATTTGTAATTTTATTGGCTTTAATATTAGAAAATGCAGTGGGCGGGAATAAAGATGTCCTAATTTTTTCCAGGGAACAATTTCAGAATACCAATTCTGTCTTTCATAGGCACTTCAGAACTTTCTGACTTAGAATTCTAAAAAAAAAAAACAGGAAGCTTTTCAGAATAGTACTACTAGTACCCTAGGACTCGTACCCGACATCGCGCTGGGCCGGGCGATCATTCTTTTACTTGTAGTAAGTAGGACAAGTTATAGTTTCGTATCGCCTCGTATTGTGATATTTATAGTAAATTACACATTTACAAACTCGCCCTCAATATTTCACAACCTAAAACAGATTGTCTGAATCTCTTCAAAGTTTGGTAAAAGTTGAATATTTAAAAACCGGTTAAGACACTTTTACCCATTTCGAAATAACTCGATGGTTTGAATTGAAACTCTGCGCTGCACTCAAGCAGTTGGCCGCGGTATGGTAGTGTACACGTACACGGCAGCGAAGTACAGTCATTTCTAAATGAGTCTAAAAGTGAAAAAATTAACAACAAATATTCAACTTTTACCAGACTTTGTAGACTCAGTTGTAGGGACTTTCGTTTGTAAAATATTTAGGGAGAGTTTGTGCATGTTTGAAATTTATGTGGCGATGCAAACCACACTACACAATCACTGTGCCTCCCGCTAGATTGTATGAATTGGCTTAAAGGGAAGCAGTCCTGAGATTTTCACTGTACTGATAATTAAGAAGAGTAGAAAATATAAACTTTCACCAATTTATACGCTTGGACAGCAAAAATTGTCTCCGTACGCGATTTTTGAAAAATAATTCCTGCAAGCGATCGTGAAAGAGCCGGTAAAAAGATGCTACGTAGTGCATGCCCTACTCACCAAGTTGACAGCCGTGCCTCTAAAAAACAATTTAAGTGTTCAAATGTTTAGTTGCAATTTTATAATATAATGTGAAAGTTTGTGGTTTTATAATTTCAAATAAAATATTTCAAGCTTAGATATATATAATTTACGAAAAATTAATATTGTAAACATAAATTTATATGTATTTTTAAACCGAATATACCATGAACTTGACATCAAATAGGCACGGTCGTTTTCCAGCTTCCGTCCGTGTTGCATACTTCATAGCGTAGAAACCACTCTCGCGCGCAAATCCTTACCATACCAATGTATACATACACAGTATACACTCGACTCCGTCCAGTCGATTTTGGCATTCAAACCGAAGATAACCTGTGCATGAGAGAGTCGAATTCTTCAAAGAAAATATTGTTTGTATCTCAATATTTCTGTAAGTAGTCAGATAATCGCCTTTCCTCGAAAAAAAAAAATATGACGTGAGCCGGGAAGGGTAAACACAGGGGGTCGTAGGGATATGATTTCGCTCCACTTTGCCGTGCATGTCCAGTCGGCACTGGCAGCAGCTAGCTCAGTGGCACTGTACTGCAGTCCAACCCCGGCTGCAGGCCCACGGTAAATTAAACATAGCTAGCCACTTTCCTTACCTCTCTACGCTTTTTTCCCTCGGTTCTCTTCGAAGTCGATGCTCGAGGTGTTTCTGTTTTATAACTCATGTGAGCAAATGGTCAGGATTGCATCTGGTTTCAGGAGTTTTCTCGGTTTATAACCGAGGGCCACAGCCTGCCGGTCCACGTAGAAACATCGCTTCACAAACTGTCCACGCACAGGTAGGTCACAACACGATTTCGAGATTTTGTAGGCCCTAAGTTTCTTATGTTCGGCATCGTTGTACCGATATTTCCCAGCCATACAGCTCACCTTTCACGATACTTTTGTTGGTCTGGGACGGAAAAAAGGATTTTCCTGGGAAATTTTCTGCACGATTCGAGCAAAACTACTGATGTAAGATAGCCTGACCAGACGACGCTGAATGCGGTCGCCCCTGTAGTGTACTAGCAGGCCTGTGTAGAATCGTTTCTATCTACAAATATGTACACTCTGTACGTACTATAGAACATGCATGAGCGGCGACAGGTAGGGCTGCAGCTGCGCTTGAGACTGGAAAAGTGCGAAGGGCAAACCGCGTACGGGGTGCGTACGCGTATCTACCGTAGATCTATCATCTAGTTGTACCGTCCACACGTGTCAATATAATACACAATACATACACACACACACACACACACACACACAACGTAGAAACAATGTCAAATAAAAGTCGGAGTAGCCACCGACGTCTTCATGCATCCGGGTAAACTAGGGAGCGTACGGATAACGAGCAGAACACGGCTGGGAAGAGTTGTGCATCGACGACGTATGACTCTCCGCCAAGACTTGCTCATTAGCATATTCACCATGCAGAGTCACACTTTTTCAACCAAAATGTACGAGCTTATTTGGTGATTTTAAAGTTTGTTTTTGGTGAAAGTAGTTCATTGGAGGTACCAACAACAACATATTTTTTAAATTTCGTGAGGACTGTGTCCCTTTAAGATAAAGAGAGAGAGAGAGAGAGAGAGAGAGGGAGAGAGATGAAGAAAGAAGCAAAACTCGAGCGAGAGACTTCTTTAATTCAATCTTAAATCATTCTTTTTTTCATCTTAGATTTTTATTTAAATATTATTTTCATTTCTGTAACTTGGCCTGAGTTACTCAGTATATTATGAAATACGTGAATAAATGAATCAAACTTACGGTCTCCTTCACACGTCACTCCGGCGTCTCTACTGTGAGTACAGTATGACCCATGACATCCCCATGAATAACGAAGGCAATGAACCAGAGAGTTTTCCGTTCCATCACAGTCAGCCCTTTCAACCCAGATTGGTCCAGATCCCTGCCCAAAGTGCGATAACCTATAACTAGCTGAGGCCGATGAGTAGCCGAGATCTCTGCACACCACGTGCGCGTCTCTTATATCCCAGTTAATGTCACACACCGTGCCCCACTGCCCGTTACACGATATCTCAACTCGGCCTTCATTTTGGGTTGATCCACCGACCAGCCTCACTGTAATAAACATGAGATAAAAAAATAAATAGATAGATAAATGGCATTTATCAAAATCACATGATTGGCAACCAAAAGGTTGAATTGTAATATGAGTTAAATAAGTAATTGCATGACATGGTTTGATACACACAACTATTTGTAAATAACTACATATGAACACAACACTCGAAACCAAACAAAACCCTTCACACACACGAAACTTAGACCCTATATCATTTTACAGCAATCCAATGCAGGCTGAACATATTCATTCATTTGCGAATATCTTCATATTCACAGACAATAATCTAAGGTTTGGTGTTGTGAGTGTGTCGTGTGTCTTCAGGTCGATGTTTAGCAGTGACATCTCATAGATCACAAACGACGCCTCTGACACGAACAAACAGAGAGGTCTTCTTGAAAGCGGTACGGCAACACGTCAAAACTCCATGATGTTAACACTAACATTCTGACACCGTCCTGAAATGAGAATGAATAACGTTAGACATTTAAATTGAAATAACAAAGTGAAATAGTAATCTCTTAATTGTTCTCCTCTCTATAAAACTAACTTGTTACAGACCTAATGTCGTATGAATGATTGTGAGAACTTAGCGGTAGGCGGTAGATCTACTGTACATTAACGTTACAATTGAAAGTTTCCTTTAGCCCACGAAAGACCCAATAACAATGAATCCTATAAAGCGTACTGTCTAAAATAATAGTCAAACCATTTCCCTGGACTTGCAGTAAAGCAACATAATTTTCGTTTTTGTTTCATTTCGCTTTGATCAAGACACAATGAAATCAACCGAACGTAGTGTTTTGTAACTTGCACATGCTGGTGTACGGTGTAATTATCCGCTCTATATAACTGGCAACCCCTTACTACTACCTAGGGCCTTAATATGCAAACCAATAACTAACCCTTACACTATCAACTTAACAATCCCTTATTAGATTTACACGTTTATTTTCTCAAGCCTATACTCTCATGATCACGACAGCATTTCAATCAACCTTCAATCCCAATAGTTTACACGTTCACTATAACCTCACAATTATTTCTGCACACCTGCCATAACTTCGGACATCATTATCTCACCGAATTTCTTTCGCCAAAGCGTCTTTCAGCCGACATACATACACTACGCGCACAAAACTATGCAACATACACACACTACGCGTGACTGTGATTAATAATGCCCAATACCAAAACAGCATAACATACACACTGTTACTCCCACTGTAGCTGCAGCAGGAGTCGGCAACTGACAGCTAAAATTCTATCCTAAGAATAAACATTGCTTAGCATTATTGCCCTCAAACATTATGCAATGAACATGCACTGGTGCCATTATGATAACCCGAAATACAGCTTTAGATATCACTTTACAATAGGCTCGACTCACCATCCTGCTAGGATCTGGGATCACAGAGCAGCTGCCTGATAATGATCGATCGATCACTTAGTTCGGTGATCGATCCCCACATCGCATCGATCGCTTCAATTCGCGCGAGTGCCTATGGGAGTGAGCCCTCTACAGTTGACAGGTGACTGCAACAGCACAGGGTGATACTACTATCGTATTTTGTATAGCGCATATCACACAAAAAATAATAATAATAATAGATTAATGTCTCTATGCACATTCAAAGAAGGAACTAATAGAAATTGGGAAAATAGACATGAGAGAGAGAGAGAGAGAGAGAGGGAGAGAGAGAAGGAGAGAGAGAGAGAAGACGAAACGGGCGAAAAGTGACAGAGCTGCGACATAGTACATTGTACAGTGTAAGCCTATAGTCTATACGGACATGTAAAAAAAAAAGTGTTTTCAAAAAACGCTTAAAATCTTTTACTTTGTCGGTTTGCTTGAGATATACGTGGGTAACTTGTTCGATAAATCCGCTGCCAATTGAAAAGATCTTGAGCGATAAAACTGTGCTGATATTGTAGGAGTGTAAAACAATAGTTTTTACTGAGAGCGAAGATTTCTTGCTGGACGATATTAACTTGTTATCAGCTGTTCTAGATAAGTAGGGCCTAGTTTTTGCAAACACATAAATACCATGATTGAGATCTTGAAAATCCGTTGCTTTACTAGTACCCCCCCCCCTTCTCTGACAGATCTTCAAACAATCGTGTACTATACAAGTCCCAACTCCATCACAATAGAGAAGAATTATAGGGACAAAAAAACAAGGCACATCATATTTTTATTCATTTTACAAGTTAATGTAATGTGAATATCATGCATACAATACAAATCAAAAAGTAAAATTACGTTCTGCAAATTTTGCATGATCATCAAATCTATTTTCATTACGTTACAAGTGCAGGGTTTTCAAAGATGATACATAATATGACCACAATAAACTATGGCTTGGATCGTTCTCAAATTCAGGGTTTCATGATATTGTTGATAACCACAGGCGGAAGACTTGATAGTTGCGAATATTATGAAAAAAAAGACAAATACGCCTATGATATATGCTACCAACTTAAAATACATAATACATGCATTACATTAATGGGACATTTATTTTACAAAATACATAAATATTACATAATTTATACCAAAAAAAACTACTCATAGAGCATAGGCCTATATCTATGCGAGTATATAACATTGACAGGTTCATTTGCAAAATTAAACCAGGTATAATAACTTGCGCTACAAATTTGCACAAGTGAGTGCCCAGTTCCATAAAACGTATACATGCTTGTCATAATAATAAGGTTTATTCCCTGTTGCACAGACAGATGAAATAACTATACCGCAATAGCTATGAGTAGAAAGTCCTAAAGGAGTTGTTTTCAAACTGAGATTGTCGATGGGTCAAACGAGAAGTTCCAATATGCAGCCTATACACAAATTTTCCAATTATGATCATAAATGTGACCTTGCATCAAAAAAAAAAAAAAAATCGCCGCATCCTGATTTTGCGCCTGGACTCAAAATAGGTGAAATGGATGAACTTATAGTCGAGCTCCTTGAATATTTTCATAAACAGAAATTCTTCTTTGTAAGTATTTTAAAGTTTGATTTCGTAAAACGAATGTAAAATTGTTTTCAGCAGTTTTTACAGAACACTATTTTCTTTTTTAGAATGGTGTAGACAGTTATGTCCTAGACATAATTATGTCGAGACCCTTTTCCATTTCATGAAAACCCTTTACTCATGCACTCTTCACTTGCAACTCTGATAACTTTTGAAAGGATAGTGCAACTGTATTTAAAGTTGTAGTATATGCATCCATGGATAGAATGTGCTTAACCAGTGTGGAAAATTTCAGCTTAATCTGATCATTCCTTTATTGTAGTTATCACAGAGTTTAAGATCCTGTTTTTTGTTTGTCTCATTAATTGCCACCTCGTGCAACATGGTGAGATTAAGCACTAATAGACCTTAAACTTCAAAGACTCTTTTCTCAGTAAAGACTTTTCCAAAATGTGTATACTTTCTCTTCATTATCTATAACATCTAGGTCGGAAAAGAGCAGTTTTATAGTTAGTGATGCATCAATTTGAAACTAAGAGTCTGCTCTTTCAGAATCTGTCAATGTCTGGCCACTTTTTGTTTCTTTTTTGGATGCATGCATGGATCACAAAGAAATAATGAGATAATAAAAGATGTAACTGGAAAATCACACAAAATGTATATGTCTCCTGTATTGCAAAGCACCGTCCAACATGGCAAAGAATACTTCTAACCAATGATCAAAATATTACAATAAAGTCTCCTAAATGATCCTATACATTACTTTCAACAAATTACTGGCCTACACTACTATTCCAGAAAACTGTGGGTATATAAGGTATTAGGGTATAAGAAGACAATACTTCATCATTGCTAACAACAGAGGACCTTGGTCCTTCACGTGTTAATTGGCGGGGAAAGGCTCTCCCTGATAACAGCTCTCTTTAGGGAGAAGAAAAAAGTAAAAGGAAACGAAGTAAACCAAAGTAAAATCAAACAAAACGTTGATAGGGTAGCAACGTAATCCGTGAACTGAATATCAATATGAAGAGCTTGTTCGCAGAAGCCGATAAGTCCATTTTTTTTTAAATGAAAATCAATGTATAACTGTGATTTAAGTAATTGCATGTGGGACCGATCTGAATATATTTTGTAACAAAACAAAGTATATCTCGAGTAATTTCTGTCTATAATCAGTGTTTGGTTATAAAAACTGATACATTCCATTCCCGTTTAGCAAAATGTTTAGTTGGAAAAGCCGATTAGTCCACCTTAACCAATCAACACGTCGCATCATTGTGCCCGATGATTTCAAGCAACCTTATTGCACATAGAACTGAAATTTAACTATCTGCAGCATACTCTAAACTGCTTAGGCCATTCAGATATATAGGTCTAATTGTAAATCCTGATATTTCTGCGTCTACGTCTTTTCACTGTCTATTTATGTGACCGTGCACCTCAAAACGAACATAAAGTCGCACACACTGATTTCGCGTGAGGACTGAGAATAAGTGAAATGGGTCAACCTAGCCGAACTTGACTTTTTCATATTTTCTGAAAGAGCGGGTCTTCTTTTACTTTATGCTAAAATTTGGTATCATAAAACGGGCAGGAAAGTGTGTTTCTTAGCAGTTTATCTTGAACATTTTTGGAACAATAGTGTGATAGGTGTGTCTTTAGAATCCCTTTTTCATTTCTGAAAAACCTTGTCCACACTCTTCACTTTCAACTCTAATAACTTTTGAGAAGATAGTGCTACTGCTTTGAAAGTTAGCATTAATTATGGACAGAATGTGTTAATTAGGCATGCTTAATTTCAGTTCAATCAGATAATTCCTTCATTGTTGTTACTCTGGTGGTTTACTTCCTGTTTTTTGTCCCATTCATCGCACAGCCAGCACGGTCTGGTAAAGGTTAAGTGCTTGAATAGACACTGTACTTCAGAGCCTCTTTTCTCAGTTCACACTTTTCCTGAGTTTGTGCTTTCTTTCCAATATTTAGATAGGTTAGGAGAGTCCATTTGATTTGAGTTATACATCATTTTAAAGCTTAAAGTCTGCTCTTTCGGAATATGGTCTTAACTAAAAATTCATGTCTGGCGACTTTTTGTTTGTTTTGAGGTGCAGGGTCACATAATATGTGACCGTGCACCTCAAAACGAACATAAAGTCGCACACACTGATTTTGCGTGAGGACTGAAAATAAGTGAAATGGGTCAACCTAGCCGAACTTGACTTTTTCATATTTTCTGAAAGAGTGGGTCTTCTTTTACATTATGCTAAAATTTGGTATCATAAAATGGGCAGGAAAGTGTGTTTTTTTAGCAGTTTATCTCGAACATTTTTGGTAGAATAGTGTGATTAGGTGTGTCTTTAGAATCCCTTTTCCATTTCTGAAAAACCTTGTCCACACTCTTCACTTTCAACTCTAATAACTTTTGAAAGGATAGTGCTACTGCTTTGAAAGTTGGCATTAATTATGGACAGAATGTGTTAATGAGGCATACTTAATTTCAATTTAAGCTGATAATCCCTTCATTGTTGTTACTCTGGTGGTTTACTTCCTGCTTTTTGTCCCATTCATCGCACAGCCAGCACAGTTTGGTAAAGATTAAGCGCTTGAATAGACACTGTACTTCAGAGCCTCTTTTCTCAGTTCACACTTTTCCTGAGTTTGTGCTTTCTTTCCAATATTTAGATAGGTTAAGAGAGTCCATTTGATTTGAGTTATACATCATTTTAAAGCTTAAAGTCTGCTCTTTCAGAATATGGTCTTAACTAGAAATTCATGTCTGGCGACTTTTTGTTTGTTTTGAGGTGCAGGGTCACATATACTAATAGTTTATGGCGATGGAACTATAGCGGGGAAAGGTGTGGGATGGAGTTCTTCCTCCTTCACGTGGGACTTTTGAATTTTTAGAATTCAAATTCAACGATTTGGTGCACTCTTTTGGTTGAATGTTGAGAAAGTTTTCGATCAAAAGAGTAAGAAAAATAAGTATTGAGTGATATGGTGTCCGAACGGTTGAGTATTAAAATCACACAGTGCTGATAAAGCGCAAGCGCTGAAGCGCTCTTCAATGGCAAAGGCGCTCTCTTATACTGCAGGATTAAGTTCCAAGATTACAAGCCTAGTAACCCATTGGGGACGGGCTGATTTTGCTACAACGCGGATTTAGACACCTGCCCGAGTATACTCGGGACTCGTCTTCAACGTGTTAATAATACAAATTATAATGATAACAATAGCAGTAAAAAGTTACGCATTTACCCCATTTCCCAAGTTGTATGTATACGTCTCTTGATAAACATTTAATGACACCGTCCCATCAGAGGGAGAAGAAAATCGTTTTTATTTTCAGAAATGTGGATATTATATACGAGGTGACAATGATGAAGGATACAATTAATCAATAATAATAAAATAATGATGATAATAATAATAATGAGAAGAAGAAGAAGAAGAAGAAGAAGAAGAGTAGTTATAAACGAAAAAAGAATGCCAGTTACCAATGATGAAAAAAAAAAATCCCCGAAACGGGGCGGGGGGGGGGGGTGATTATACAACATCCCAACATTATGAGCTGGGGGATGCACCCCCCCCCCCCTTCCCGCAGCCTACGCCCCGCCTGACAACACCAAAGCGTGTACCAAGCTTCGTAAACATTTCGCTTGAAAAATAAGGAACTTTTCCGATCCCTAATAGTTATTTTCCCGATCTATCGCCGTAATATGCCGTCACCATGGCAACGCAGTTTCTGACACATTAAGAAACGTGATTTGCACAACTTTACCCAAGACCAACAACAACACAAACTTGTATACCTACGAAAATTTCAAGGGCACATACATCGTGTCTGGTGCCATTTAAACTAATGGAAATATACAAATTAGCTCATTGTGCTATTTTATGATGATATTAAGACACTCGTACTATTTGAAAATAGATAAAAATAGATGTTATCGAATTGACACCTTGTCATAGAAACCTAATGAAAAAAAAAAAAAACTTTCTTTTTATTTTCAAGCTTCCTGCATTGAAATGAAGACCTGAATATAAGAACGACCCATTCAAGTCCAATTTTTGTCCAAATTCAGTTTGACATGGGAAATTATAGCTTATGCATGGACTCATCTTGTTTATAAATGATAAATCCTAATACCCCCCCCCCCCCGAAGTGCTTTAATGAATGAGTTAAATCTTATAGGAATGTAAAAATGAAGGACTTGGGTAGCGCCCTCTCTCATCCTTTCTCATCTCTATAGCAGAATATCATGTATATGAATCGAAGAACGACCCAAGTCCATCACACAAAATGGCCTCTCCACAATTAATGTAAATGCTAATTGTCATAATGTTATATGTTCTAATTTGTAATTACAATGATGCCTTCCCATCACAGTTAAATAGAATATCATTGGACAAATAAAAAAGACATGAAGTTTTTTAAAGTTTACTCGAAATGGTCTTCCATGGACTTGGGTCGTTCTTATATTCAGATACTCAAATGCCAAGATATAGACCTACATATTGCGCTAATTGGGTGAATGTGCTATATTAAAGCGTTTTACTCTAATTGCCCTATAGGTTGCCAAGGTGACAACAAACCCCAACAGATTTAATGCCCATCTACAATGTAAGACATGAAGCAATTCCACCCCCCCCCCAAAAAAAAAAAAAAAACATTGTTATTTACGACTTTTCCAGATCAAATACATGGTATATGGTGTCATCTAGTGTAATGTGTACTATTGTACATATTATGCAAATCAGCTTATTATGCTAATTATGCTATTCTAGACATGAACTTGCAACATTTGGAATCGGAAACAGGTGTTATAGATAGATACCTCAGGTTAGAAAAAAATCTTGAAAAGTCGTGTTTTCTCTACTTTCAGTCTTCCTGTATTAAAATTAGCAATTACATTGCACATAATGCTGATGACAATGATTATGCTAATTAGGATTTTTTTAAAATGCCAAAAGTTGCGAAGGTGGCAACCAAACTAGAATACCCCTCTAAAACACGAATTACTAACCTTTAACAACTCTTCCAGGTCACATGTTCTATACGTGGTCTAATAGACTATAGTGCTCGCAAGATAGTGTCTTTTGTGTTTTGGAACACTTCCAACTACTATAGTACTTAAGCCGCATGTATACTCACCCGCATACCCGGGACATGTATTTCCACATTTGTCACCGCATGGAGTAGAGTGGTCGTTATGCTCCAGAGTTCATTCGTCTCACAGCACGTACTGCCTCTGGCTATACAAAGTTAGTAATTTACAGAAAATTTCACACCTTCAGGAGTTATTACAACCGGATAAGATCGATAAAGAATCAAACACGATGCTCTATAGCCTTCACAGAGTGCTTACTTTAACCGGTGTTAAAATTCTACCCTTCCCGACTTGGATCACAGTTGGTAAAAGTTGACATCCGATCTCAAACTCCATTACTTTAACGTATTATCATCTATGTTAAATCTCTTTGTCATTAAGCATGATTCTACTTGTTAAAACTGTTATTGCCTTCTAAATAGTTTCCATAGAAAATCCACAATGTAAAGATTACACACATGTTCCTTCTAGTCTAGGATTGTGTGTGTGTCGGTGTAGAAATCAATTTTGACGTATAGAGACGATGAGTTTGCACAGGGACAAGAATTGTAATTATAACCCTTATAACCACAGGGCAGAAACCTTATGTCTTTTTCAAGAGTAATTTCCATTTTATATTCGATTTGGTGTGTCTTTTAAGGCACAGTCAGTTTTCGATAGTTATATGCATTAAGGACATACCTGTCCTAAGCTCTTTTGTATCTTAATTTGATTTGACTATTTTTAGCGGTCAGCCTATAGTGTAGTTAGAGGGTCCGTTATGAAAGCCTCCAGTTCTGCCATTTGTCTCTCTTGGAAATATTTACCACCGTGCCTCCAAAGAATCAAATTTATGGTGATATTCGGTTGAAGTTTGAAAAAGTGGATTGTAGTTCTACATTGTGATTCTTTGCAGGATAGGTCGCCGAGTTCATCCAACAAACATAGTGTTCGTAACGATGAAAAAACGGCTGGTTTTGGTGTCCTGACTTGATTGTCGGTGAAAGGTCACATCCGATCGAGCTGCTCATAAGGTAGCGAACTCTTTGTTAGTGTTATGTGTGGACAGATCGATGAGGAGTGGGCAATAACGATACGTTGATAGATCTATGCACCGTCATTTATATTGTCATATAATTTAGAAGCATTTTAAATATTGATTAGCAACAACTAACAACAACTTTTATAGAATGAATTATTCCTTAAGAGACACGTTGTCAGTGTTTATTCAAGAATAAAGAGAGAAAGAGAAAAAGTTTCCTGTAAGTTTTAAAACTGCAAATTGTTTATCTACACTCTATTATGATATAAGAAACTTTACAACTTGGCAAACCACGGCCACTGGGACTTTTCTATCGGCAATTATTGCCTGGTCTTTGACTCGACATAATATCTTTTGTTATCTGTTTCTGAGAAAAGACGAAAACGTCTGCTCATTTCATCATGGATTTGGAGCTATTTCTTCTCATCCGGTAAAACTATCATCTTCATAATGGCCTAAAACTATTGATTGCAGTCTTCTAACGTACTTTTTTGCAGAAAGGTTAAATGACGGAGGGTGTTTGAAGTTTTTGTGACTTTTCTATTCATAAAAGGTGCATTCATCATCGCTTCGACTGATTTCGCTGGTGGTGGTGAAGCCGTCCGTGATTTGGACGCCGTTCAAAAACCAGGTCAGAGCAGCCGAGCCGTGGATGTCATTTCCTGAGCACACTGCCGTGACTTCACGGCCAGCCCGGAGAGGCGAGGGTACCTCGAGGTTCATTGTCATTGCAACTGATAACAGAAAATAAGAGGAATTATTTTGAGTCTTGAAGAAAATATTGAACACACACACACATGAACACACACACGTTCACTCTCGCGCTCCGCACACACAGACACGTATAGACATAATGTATCAGTTGTCGCCGTCAATTGCATCAATTTACTTATTACATACAATTTATAAAGAGAGTATAGTGTTCAAAGTTATTAATGTGGGCTCCAGAGTAAACAAATTTAAAATGAGTTTCAACACAAAGTATGGATGGAAAATCGTTGCAATATTGAAAATTGTAGCAATAATATATGGCTATAAGCTCGGTCTTTTATCACCTTACTTTTCTCCTATTGCAATGTCGACTTCCCACTTTTAAACATTGAATAGCTCTTAACATCAACATTAATCTACGGAAAAACGAGCGATGTAATAATGAAAATTAATAACTATAAACGATCGTACTCCTTACCACTATAGTGAATATTCATGAGAAGAATCCCGACCTGAACCAACACTCGGCTGTCAATCATTTTGATGAGATTCCTGAAAAACATGAGAAACCTGCTGGATAGAATAAATGCAATAGGCCAGTTACCATGTTATTATACCACAATGTAAGGCATTCACAAAGACGTAGGCTTTACTAACAAATCAGTAAAAACATTCAGTAATACTCGCCAAGCGCAATTTTGTTGTATTCAGTTGTAGTGACTTGGAAAAGAAGAATGGGTATCAAAAATAAGGCAGAAATAGTAGTTTGACAGGAAAAAAAAAAAGAAACAAAAAAAGAAAGAAATTCATCATACCCCGTCTTCTATACAGATACTCACAATATGTGGAAAGCATTAGAAGAAATTTCTTTTCAAATTTCCGGAGATACACTACTTGTCTACGTCCTTTGGTTGAAAGCTGGTTTCAATCCTATTTTGCCTCCAAACTTCCTTGTTTTTATTGAGTCACTGATAGGTGAGCGTATGTTAAATGAACAAGTCACATGAAGAAATCATCAATATTCATCCGCGAAACGTCAGAAGATATCTGGTCTGACGCTTTTCAATCTAATTTCGACACGGCGCTTGAATCCTTTGCTTTACTAGAGTTTGGTCTTTAATGCCTTCTTCACCTTACAATTCTATACTGGAACGTTTAATTCAAATATACATTTCTCACCTATGTTTGATCATGCTGTTGCTTATAGTGACTACACTTTGCAGAAACAATTGCATTCATGTCAGATATTAGAGCAATCTATATTCTCCATCCCTTTTATCAATATTTTGCTGATAAGAGCTTTATACATTCAATGTATATTCTGCTAAGTTTGGATTTTCTCTACGGTTACTTCGGAGAGCAGACAGTTTCAAGTGTTTTGGCAATGGTGGCGTAATAACTGTATTATGTTTCCTGTCTGACATTATTCAGTCATATCAACAAAACTGATGTCATCAAAGTAATTTCATTGTGTTCAGTGCCGATTTTCTCTACAGATACTAATTAAGCATGTTTTCTACTATGAATTTGTATCAGTTAAAAATGAAACTGACAAAGTAATGTTCATATTTTTTTTTTTTCATGTGGATGGTATGAATTAATTTGTATTCTTACTGATCATATAAGTTCGCTATAAATAAATTTAACATGACTTCTAATCGATGCAATTACTGAAAACGGTATTTGAAGCAGCATGTTCATTAAGCGAAATAGAATATAAAAACACCCCAAAATCAGTGGACAATATCAGAACGAATTTAAAAGAGAAATGATGTTGAAATGCCATAACTATGAATAAATGGACATCAATGGACGAATCAATCAAAAATGGGAAACAAGGCACTACCTAAACTGCTAAAAAAAAATAAAAAAAAAGATTGTTGTTAGATTTAACAAATCAGTGTCAATACAGGACCACACCGACAGGCGTAAAAAGTAAACACGTTGTGACGGTGTTGGAAAGTATTCACCAGGCACTTCGTGGTAATAATTTGACACTGTAGCTGGTGATATTTTTGACACTGCGCTGGTGTTAATTGAACAATAACACTACCATAATATAATGGTGTTGATTTGCCATTCTAGTGTTAAATTCAATGGTATTACACACGCCCATAGAGAGTGTGAATACGAGACCACGGATACACCCTCTACTGTTACTGTGGTGTAAATGTGTTCACAATTTGTATTAAAAAATCAGGAAGTTCTTGTTTGTCTTGGTGAAGTTCAAAATCAACAAGAAGAACAGGAACTAATTACACATTGATATATTTATTATTATTATTATATATATATATATATATATATATATGTATATATATATATAATAATAATAATAATAATAATAATAATAATAATAATAATAATAATAATCGAGACAATAATAAGGGCAGAAGATGTCTTAGGATGTCGGCTGGTTGAAGCTTTTGACCTTGGGTCTTCTTCAGCTTTATTGTCTGTTTATACGAAATAAAATATAAATTATGTTTTGAGCATAACACATCATAATCATAGAGTAATAAAACATAATACGTTGATTTAATATTTACAGCATGAATTGACAGCTTCCGAGCAGCTTCTACCAGCCGGCATCCTGCGACTTCTTCTGTCCTCATTATTATCTCGATTATATTCTTCCAAAGATGGCAACGGTACGGTACGATATCAGCATCATCCCACTATAATTATAATAATCAAGCCCTTGAAAAAGGCTGGTTACACAGTCGAAAGCTTGGGAAATAAAGGCCATAGTGAACATCACTGCAACGTCAAGTCATTCTTCCGTCACATAGGTCTACATAATAATATTATTATATTGAAGTGACACCCGTGAAAATTTAACACCTCAAATAAGCACCGAAAATTTAAAACCAGCTCGGTGTTTCACATTTAACACCATACTTTTTTCAGTGTATCATTACTGGCTTCTATATAGAATCAATAACCTACATGTTGTTTATATTCACCATCAAGCTACGTGTATATCCGTAGAGAATCTAACTTTTTGTTGCGCTTGTTTTCACTGCCTGGCAATTTACCGGTTTTTGTTGACGTTTGTCATTCTATATGGAGGTTCCTCGTGAAAATATACACGCTGTATACTTCCTGTATGTTACTATAGCAGACATGCACAGTGACTCTGTGAGCAGACATGCTTTGAATTTCACAGTCATAATCAATCATGCACACATAATACCTATATAATGCATCCATGTCGTATATAATAACATCGATTATTATATAACATATCAAGAGAAAGAGAGAAAAAAAAAAACATTGCGCAGCCTTAATGACCCTTCAATGACCCTACAAATCTTGCAAATTAAAATTCTAGCAAAGAACGATTTCGTCTTATTTTTTTCGGACTTGAAGGTAGGTGTACGACATCAGTGTTTGTGCTTATACAGAATCATCTCGAACTCTTAAGGTGGAATCTTCGTAAACCTGCATCAGATTCAATAGAGTCTTAATGGACAAAGTTGATATCTTCGAGCAATATTATTAATTTATGTGCCTATCCTTTATTTTAAGACAGACGTAAATTATATTTATATTCATATTTCTAATTTTTAATTGCACACTTTCGGTCAGTGAGAGTTAAAAGAAAATTATCGCTACCTCCTTAAGACAACAACCGCCCCCCCCCCCGTAATTAAAGACAGTCGATCAAAATATTGTGTATCATCTTCTCTAAGACAATAGACCGAATTAGACAATTGGATAAACCCTCAACTTGACACATCATAGTTTCTTTCCTTCTAAACCAAGGTCAAGCTAATCATTTTCCTATTTTTCCTAAGACTATAACACTAGAAGATGTTTCTGCTGTTATAAACGCTATCATTATCTAACATTAATTTTCTCAACTAACACGCACGGAAACGTTTGTACCTAGCACGTCCTGTTAATATATTTCGTCTTGTACGAGTCCCTCAGATTCCTCATACCACTAATGATATTATTGCCAATACCACCAGTGAAAGTTCTGTAAGACCTTAGACCTATTAGACAGCTGAACATGCATTGTAGGGTGACTTCCGTCTGCCTCCTGAGACACGATTTTGCTGAAGAACAAGTCGTTGAGGGCGTTTGTAACTGGAACTAATTTCACTCGTTGTGGGTACGTGGTCCGTATAGAGTAGCCAAACAAGTTTAGACGATTCCTGTTTAATTGCTCTTTAAGTTGAACAGCAAAATGAATATCGACAACCATTTTTGACCCCTTGCTGGTGACAGGAGCCTGATCTCATGAAAGGTTGCAATCATAAAAAAAAGAAAAAAAAAGATGGAGACTTCGAAGTCTGCAAATGATTTGGGAAATTTACAAAGAATTCTTCCACAAGACTTCAGAAAAAAAAAAATCACCGGCGTTGTGGAAAGAAAGGCAGAGAGAGAGAGAGAGAGAGAGAGAGAGAAGGTACCAAGTGCGTTAACCATATAAAGTAGTCTACTTTTGAAACGAAATTTTCAATCGTATAGTATTGATATTGGTATCGAGAAATATTTCCAGAATCATCGAGGTATCAGCTCATAAAGCAAAGTGGATACGTTAGGGATAAGAAAAACATTTTGGTAAAAATCACAGCGAGCAAAGAAGGTTGATGACTATGTAAAGGAAACATCGGTTAAGTCGCGCCATAACGCATGCGTATACGCAGCTGCCTTTACTATTCTCTCCAATGTAGGCCTACTTATTGATTGCTATCCGGCTGGCTATGCGTTATCAAAAGTATTAAATGTATTCCGGCATTTATAGTCCCAGAAACGACATATGTCACTTATTGTATACCTGTCTTTCTGCTTTTTTTTCTCACGCATTCCGTGTTTCCTGATGTAATAATAAAGATCTTTCAATTTAGCATCTTATCTATAATTCAACCTTGTTTATTTCGGTACCAAGAGGAATGCTCAAAAGCCTGTTCATTGCCTAATATCTACTGCTGTTTCTTAAATTAGCAACACATCTAAAAAGATTCGAGTTTCTGTGCTTCCCTGTAAATAACGAATTCACGTTTTAGTTCATTCATTATAGCTACTGTGCTCGTGTACACAATCCAATGGCTTAATTCTCTTTTCTCAGTTGGTAATAGGCACTTCACTTGTTTTCAGAGCGACATAATCAGTGGTGGATCGGGGGGGGGGGGGGGGGCGCAACCGCTCCGGGCGCGCCCCCTCTTTATTTTTTGGTTAAAACAACAGAAATAAAGAGAAAAATAATGGGGGGATGGGGTGCGTGCGTCCCCCCCTTTAATTTTGCAAAGGCGCCTCCCCTTTATGAAATTCCAGGATCCGCCCCTGATAATGCAAAAGCTTGCCCGACGTCAGAGTTTATTGAAGGAATGAATGTTTAAAGTAAAAAAAAAAAAGAAAATGAACTTGTGCAGGCAAGCTGATTAGAAATAGACCATCAATAGATAGCACATCAGGGCCCCATTGTTTAAAAAGATGTAATCGATATTAGATTCCCTTACAACACAGGCTGCCTTAAACTCATATAGAAATCAACTATATAATCAATAACTCGCAGTACAGTACAATTGTATCCTTTTTATTGTTTTCCATTGAATGCGTTAACAAACTTGTTTTACTCCTTTTACACTACATTAATAAACGATCACTGGTCTTTTAATTCTAAGACTGTACGTATTATGTTTAACATGCTACAACGACAGTTATTAATTGAGAGCTTCTATCATTCATGAACCATTTATTATAAACTATTTATGAGCAAGTAAAAAATAGCCCCGCAGTGGTAGAAACAAAAAAGGAATAAAAATTGAAGCATATTGATTGAGTACCTAAAAATAGAAATTGTATAATATCCGCGTAACCCAAGCATTGTTGAATTATATCATCAAAATGAAAAGAAAACAAAATATACTTCATGAACATTTTTTCCAAATACTTGCATCCAATATTTCTAGAGTGACTAATCAACGTCAGAAGAGTGTACATTCACCACGTGAACGGGGAATTTTAAAGATCTTTGAGACTATGCGTAACCAATGGTAACTTGGAACACCGCTGATCGATGAAGATCTAATAAAGATCAAGGGCGTGGTATCGCAAACACGGACAGATTATTATTTTGCTTATCTCTTCTTCAGACAATGGATAGGTTGTGCTGCACTTTTCTCGTTGCCATGGTGATGGTAGCTTGTATTCTTCCGCCGTCCGAAGGAGGTCGGGCAGATGGATGCAGATTTCAACGTAAGTATCGGTTTAATCGATAGCAACTAATGTCCGTTTTATGAAGTATGAAAGATATCGCTCTATAAAGGAAATTCACACACAAAAAAATTATTGTTATGAAAATTACAGTTATACCATCAACTTGATACTGACATTGTTACTTTAAGGGTAGCAGTTATTCCCCCTGCTTTCTGAAAGCGGTTAATCAAGTGTTCTTTCATTATGCGAGAAAAGTGAATTTTTGTGGAATTCCCTTTATAATTTCTTTATACTGTTTTCCAGACATGACGTCGTAACCTCATCAACAGTTTGCTCAAGTAGTCTCCTTATCCAGCGGTTCCAACAGCAAACTTAAAAAATTCATTACTTTTGGATCGATTGTCCGATTTTCATCAAACTTTCACTGATGTGTTTCTACTAATGTTGCAGCTCTCACTCGATCCATATTTCTCTTTGGGTTAGAGTGTTCTCCTTTAACGAATTCACTTTTGAACGTCATCTAGTGTCATTCTGACGAATCGATTTCTTGAAAAGCAACAATTATTATTCTATACGAATAACAAAAACCCAACAAAGAGTCATGAGAGTAGAGGATATAGATAGATATGGGAGCAAGAGAGAGAGAGAGAGACAGAGAGAGACAGAGACAGAGAGAGAGAGAGGGAGAGAGCGTGCGAGAGAAGAAGAGAAATATAAGAGGAAGAAAGTAAAGAAAGAGGGAAGAGAGAGAGAGAGAGAGAGAAAGACCTGAATAGAGGAATACAGAGAACCAGAATGTAGTAGAACACATGTTGTTCTGTTCATGACGATTACATCATTGTATTTTTCTTTCTTTTATCTGTGTGTGGGTTTTTTTTTTCTTGTTCACACGATGAATTTAATACGGAAACGTTTTGACGTATTCTATAACATATTATATGCATACTGGTCACTACGATCAACAGACTCAATACATGCAGTTCTTGTTTATATCAAAATAATATCAAGAAGAAAAGCAGGAGAAGAGGAAAAAAAACTTGTTACCACCGAGTAAAACGCATACAGACAGATTCACGTGGAATTCGCATGTAATGATTTTGATAAGGACACCATGTTATCAAGCTGGCAGTGATATCTATTGAGAATGAGACGACATCTTAACGTTCGTTATGTGTATTAAGTTTGAAGTACGAAGGAAAGAATACTAATTACGAATTATGTGCCAGTGAAAACTAAAATAGCGGATGCGATCTTTAAGTTATTTTCGTTCGTTGGTTTCGTACTATCCCTTTTGTATAATTATAAGAAAACACTGAAGAACGGATGTAAGATTTGCGAATTCTGTGCCAATGAGCACAAGTTGATGTGACCCTGAACGTATTTTTGTTTTATTATTTTCATACTCTGTCCTTCATTGCATCCATGTGAACACAGTGTACTCACACTGCGTTCACCATGGTTGACTATGTGAAGATTATTAGCACACACTGTGGTGTGGTTTTTCGCAGGGTATTCGCATAGTAACATTCCGTTTCACATTGCAATTCGATGATTTGATAATGCGTTCCTAATGTCAAAATGGTTGAGTTTAACAGTGTGAAGAGATTATTTTCGCATTGTGTTCACAATGTGGTTCACATTGTGCTTCCCACTGTTGGACACACTGTTCATGTTGCAGTAGGGTTCCTCACTTGCAATACCAAAGAGAGAGCTTTGCCTACGTGCCAATAAAAACGAGTTGATGCGCATTGAACGTTATTCTCGTTCAGTGGTTTCATACTGATTTTCTTGTTTGTTTGTTGTTGTTTTTTGTTTGTATGTGTGTGTGTGTGTGTGTGTGTTTTTGGTTTTTTTTTTCAATGATAGGAAAAGCTTGCAAGTACCACGGAAAGAGTTACAAATTTGGTGATTTGTGGAAGACCAAAAATTGCTTGGAGTGTTCCTGCACCGGTTTCAATGGACACGGATACCGATGCTGTTAAAGGTAAGGCGCCCTCATTGTTCCTCATTGACATTCTGATATTCAACATAAAATGTTTGTGAAACTGAACGTCATTTGAGCATGAGCAGTATCACGGTTCAAACCAGAGTAGACAGAAAAAAAAATACCCTCAAAACTAACGAAAATAAAACAGCGAATGGTAATTGATAGTCCCATAGAGAAATATTATTCTTAACATTTGTTTGTTTGTTTTTATTTCCGTCTTCATATAAAAATACACACATTACAAGTTGCATAATATATACATTGCATATACGATTAACAGAAGAAACGGGGATTGCCTGTTCAATTATTTTCAAAATATGTCTGTTCTTCCACAGGGTCCCAAATTTACAATACAATACAAGAATAATACACTGTTTATACAAAACATGAAAAAAAATAATGAAAATCATAAACCGAACTGGTACAGAAAGAGTCCCAAATTTACAGTACAATACGAGAATAATACACTGTATATACAAAACATAAGAAAAATAATGAAAATCATATACCGAACTGGTACAGTGAGAGTCCCAAATTTACAGTACAACACAAAAATAATACACTGTATATACAAAACATAAGACAAATAATGAAAATCATATACCGAACTGGTACAGTGAGAGTCAACAATAATCAGAGATAGGTAGAGAAAAGCAGAGCAAGGAAAAGAAAAAGAGGAGGAGAACCAACTTACAAATAAAAGGGAAGACTTATATACCCCCCTCCCCCCATAAAAGGATAATAACATTTAAAAAGATCTTATAAATTTGATGCGTTACGATTTTCATTGGGCAATTGATTATACATTGGTGTTATCGAACAAGATAATAACAACAACACTTATACAATTAATGTTATAACGTGTTGTGATGATGGTGATGATGTTGATTAAAATCTCCATTATGATCATCATAACCATCGACTTATTTTACATATTTAAATTGTAGCAGCAATATTATCAAGGAGGACACATACTACAGTTCATTCATTTTTCATACTCAGAATTAATCACCTTTCTTCTCCAGTGATGACTTTGACGATTTTTTTTTCTTAATATAATGATTCCATAATTAATATGCTTGTCGGCATCGATGGTTGAAAACGGACTTATGAAAAGCCATGGCATGTTAGAGAAGAACTTCAGAAAATGTGCCGCACTTTAGTCATCTTTCCTGATCCCTCTCTCTTTTTCTTCCTAATCATATTATCGATCTATTTCTTTATGTATCTATCTATATATCTATCTTTCTATCTATCTACCTATCTGTCATGGAATGATACAATATAGTACGAGTCTCAAAATTAGGGTCTGAATTATAGACTGTTAGCAAAGAGTTTCGGTCAGTCGTTCCACAAGAGCAGCAGTTTGCTCAGCAGTTGGCCACAGCAGTTTGCTTATGGTTTGGGTTTCTTGGACAATCTGATGAAGTCCAACAATCCAAGGTATGTCAAAAAATCGTTCTTTAATGATTTGTGCACCATTTAAGGAACAAACAAAGCTTCCATGGTCAGGGAGTTAAGAGGAAAAACCGTAAATGAGAAATAAGGTTACGTATGTTCAAGGTCAAGGTCAAGGTCATCGCCGTATACGCTGTACTATGTATTAGCGTCTATTGTTCCGTGCATTGTTCAATTGCATTAACGTTCAGTGTAGCGTCCGTGGTGCATGGTCCGCGGTGTGGAAAGTGTTAATGAGAATACGTTGAACGTTTTGGACGGTCTTTGTAAAGACTTCTCCCTATCGGAGAACGGTCCGAAATGATAGTATTGTGAATGTGAATCCGTGGAGTTTCAAACGGATTTTCTGGTATTATGTATTGCTCACTGTAAAACGTAAAAGTGGATTATATCTTTTCGCGTATGTATATCATTAAGGTATTTGTGTTAGGAACGCTCCACGCACGAAGTTCATGCACGCGGAGGGATATTAAAGTTGAAGTTATAGTGATAAGTCTAGCTGTAGATTCTTTGATAGTCTCATTTAAGACCACAAAAAGGGTTGCTAGGGAGAATCTATTGCTCGTTGTTATTAATGCACAATTTGCGACAGGACGTCTTATAGTGACATTGATGTGAGATGTGGCATTGAGCATTTACAGTCATAAGATTCAAGACATATATTGATTGTGTTAAATAGGTTATTAACCGACAATGATTTGTCTGACTTAGACAGAATATTGAAAGTTCATTATGCTTATTCTGCTTGTAGATTACACCAGATACATAACGGCAATACTCATGATTATAGATAACACAGCCGCCCTCATGAGTTAGTTAGAATGGATATAAACGTTGTTTTAAATATTCTGACCTTAATTACGTTATCAAAAAAGAGAAAGAAAATATTCATTATCGTCTTACTATTTCTGTGTTGAAATAGAGTATACTGATTTGTATGGCGTGTTATGGATAATTTTCTTCTTGTTTGTATCTTACAGGAACCACTCATTCCAACACAGTTGTTGAATATACCACACTAGCAAGCGCAAGTTTGCAGTATTCACAGTTACATATCGCTGATAATGCTGTGTAGCAGAATAAAGAACCCAAATCACGTTAAACCGAGGATTTCTTTGTTCTTTTATTGCAACAACGTGTCCATCTGAAGAGATTGCATACGAATAACCATCTATCTATCTATCTATATCTAACCATCTATCTATCTATCTATCTACCTATCTAACCATCTATCTATCTATCTAACCATCTATCTATCTATTTATCTATCTACATATCTAACCATCTATCTATCTATCTAACCATCTATCTTTCTATCTATCTATCTATCTATCTATTTACCTATCTAACCATCTATCTATCTCTCTACTATCTACCTATCTTATAACCATCTATCTATCTATCTTTCTATCTATCTATCTATCTATCTATCTATCCATCTATCTATCTTTCTATCTTTCTATCTATATCTATCTATTTATCTATCTTTCTATCTATCTATCTAACCATCTATCTATCTATCTACCTATCTATCTATCCAACATCTCTCATCTATCTATCTAACCATCTTTCTATCTATCTACCTATCTATCTATCTATCTATCTAACCATCTATCTATCTATCTATCTAACTATCTACCTACCTATATATCTATCTATCTATC
>NW_027271330.1:75000-77500 GCF_040938485.1 Diadema antillarum
CTATTTATCTATCCAACATCTATCTATCTATCTATCTAACCATCTTTCTATCTATCTACCTACCTATCTATCTATCTATCTAACCATCTATCTATATGTCTATCTAACCATATATCTATCTATCTATCTTTCTATTTATTTATCTTTCTATCTTTCTATCTACCTATCTATCTATCTATCTATCTAACCATCTATCTATCTATCTATCTATCTAACCATCTATCTACCTACCTATATATCTATCTATCTGTCGATCTATCTAACCATCTATCTATCTATCTATCTATCTAACCATCTATCTATCTACCTATCTAACCGTCTATCTATCTATCTATCTACCTACCTACCTAACTATCTATCTATCTATCTACCTATCTAACCATCTATCTATCTGTCTATCTATCTATCTATCCATCTATCTATCTTTCTATATATCTATCTACCTATCTAACCGTCTATCTTTCGACCTATCTATCTACCCATCTATCTACCTATCTATCTAACCATCTATCTATCTATCTACCTATCTATCTATCCAACATCTATCTATCTATCTATCTATCTAACCATCTTTCTATCTATCTACCTATCTATCTATCTATCTATCTATCTAACCATCTAACTATCTCTCTACTATCTACCTATCTTATAACCATCTATCTATCTATCTATCTATCTATCTAACCATCTATCTATCTATCTATCTATCTAACCATCTATCCACCTACCTACCTATATATCTATCTATCTATCTATCTAACCATCTATCTATCTATCTATCTATCTAACCATCTATCTATCTATCTACCTATCTAACCGTCTATCTATCTATCTATCTACCTATCTTACCATCTATCTTTCGACCTATCTATCTACCCATCTATCTATCTATCTACCTATCTATCTATCCAACATCTATCTATCTATCTATCTATCTATCTAACCATCTTTCTATCTATCTACCTATCTATCTATCTATCTATCTATCTAACCATCTATCTATCTATCTATCGACCTATCTATCTATCTATCTAACCATCTATCTATCTATCTATCTATCTATCTAACCGTCTATCTATCTATCTTTCTATTTATTTATCTTTCTATCTTTCTATCTATCTACCGATCTATCAATCTATCTAACCATCTATCTATCTAGCTACCTACCTACCTATCTATCTATCTATCTATCTAACCGTCTATCTATCTATCTACATATCTAACCATCTATCTATCTATCTATCTATCTACCTATCTAACCATCAATCTATCTATCTAACCATCTATCTATCTATCTATCTATCTATCTACCTATCTAACCATCTATCTATCTATCTATCTAACCATCTATCTTTCTATCTATCTATCTATCTATTTACCTATGTAACCATCTATCTATCTCTCTACTATCTACCTATCTTATAACCATCTATCTATCTATCTTTCCATCTTTCTATCTATCCATCTATCTATCTTTCTATCTTTCTATCTATATCTATCTATCTATTTATCTTTCTATCTATCTATCTACCTATCTAACCATCTATCTTTCGACCTATCTATCTATCTACCCATCTATATATCTATCTATCTAACCATCTATCTATCTATCTACCTATCTATATATTCAACATCTATCTATCTATCTATCTAACCATCTTTCTATCTATCTACCTATCTATCTATCTATCTATCTATCTAACCATCTATCTATATGTCTATCTAATCATATATCTATCTATCTATCTTTCTATTTATTTATCTTTCTATCTTTCTATCTACCTATCTATCTATCTATCTATCTAACCATCTATCTATCTATCTATCTATCTAACCATCTATCTACCTACCTATATATCATCTGTCGATCTATCTAACCATCTATCTATCTATCTATCTATCTAACCATCTATCTATCTACCTATCTAACCGTCTATCTATCTATCTACCTACCTATCTAACTATCTATTTATCTATCTACCTATCTAACCATCTATCTATCTGTCTATCTATCTATCTATCTATCCAACATCTATCTATCTATCTATCTAACCATCTTTCTATCTACCTACCTATCTATCTATCTATCTAACCATCTATCTATATGTCTATCTAACCATATATCTATCTATCTATCTTTCTATTTATTTATTTTTCTATCTTTCTATCTACCTATCTATCTATCTATCTATCTAACCATCTATCTATCTATCTATCTATCTATCTAACCATCTATCTACCTACCTATATATCTATCTATCTGTCGATCTATCTAACCATCTATCTATCTATCTATCTATCTAACCATCTATCTATCTACCTATCTAACCGTCTATCTATCTATCTATCTACCTACCTACCTAACTATCTATCTATCTATCTACCTATCTAACCATCTATCTATCTGTCTATCTATCTATCTATCCATCTATCTATCTTTCTATATATCTATCTACCTATCTAACCGTCTATCTTTCGACCTATCTATCTACCCATCTAT